>NC_036656.1:4210705-4380797 GCF_002806865.2 Cucurbita pepo subsp. pepo | reverse complement strand
ATATATATATATATATATATATATATATATATATATATATATATATATATATATATATATATAGTATGAGATGTCAAGTGATTGAATAGGGAAATGTTTGGTAAATGTCTATTTAAAAATTAGTTTATTTAGTCATTTTTTAATTACATTTTTTTTTATGAAAAATAAATAAAATTTACCTCTAAATATGTTAATTTTTATTAAAAATGTTGGTTCATGAACTAACGTGATCCATGTGAGTTGGAGTGGATTGTGCATGGACGCATTAAATTATAATATTAAGAATGCTTTCGCTTTCACTTTGGCCGACCACCTTAATTCTTAAGCCAATTAGCCACATCTCTTTGCTTGCAATTGCTACAACAATTTTTTTTTTTTTTTTAATAAAAAAATATTACTAAATAAAATAATGAACCATTGAAGACAATATTTTATTCTAATTATTATCAGATCTAATGTGAGATTTTGTTACGGTTCAAGTTCACTGTTAACGAATATTGTTCGTTTTAGTTCGTTACATATTGTTATCGACCTCATAATTTTAAAACATGTCTATTAGTAGTAAGTTTAGACTGTTACAATTTAACTTTTGTTACTGTAAAATAAAATATTGAATAGATTTGAAACTAGCATACAAAGGGCTAGTTTTATCGAGTTTATAAGTAGATTAAACACATTAATATATTATCGTGAACACGTGAATTTTCCAACCATTACATGGTTGGCACCATATAAATATATAATCACCCATCAACATTTATAAATGTTTGTTTCTATCCAATTGTAATACTCTATTGTAGGAAAGGTCGATATAACAAATTGGATTGGTTCCATTTGACCAATATCTTCAACCCAGTAATTCGAATCAAATCCATTTAAACCATTCCTTTTATAGTAGGTTAAAAGGTCCGGAAGGTAGACCCTAGGGCGGTTTGACCAATCTATTGAGGGCTAAATTGGTCGATCCCTCAAGGAGTCAACCTAAGCCGACTTAGTTGCTCAAGGAGTTATCTTGGTTTTCTTGACCAAAATCCTAGGGTCAACCAAGGCTTTAACCAATCTCTTGAGAGTCAATTGAGAATAC
Source organism: Cucurbita pepo subsp. pepo (assembly GCF_002806865.2). NCBI lineage: Eukaryota > Viridiplantae > Streptophyta > Magnoliopsida > Cucurbitales > Cucurbitaceae > Cucurbita > Cucurbita pepo. The sequence goes on along the minus strand of NC_036656.1, from coordinate 4,379,713 downwards.
TCATACAAACCTTGAAACAAAACAGACTTAAAGGGTCAGAGAGAAGACCAAATGTTGCCTAATAACCAACCCTTCGGCACCCGAAACTTCTCCTTGAATTCCAAGAGAACGGACGGAGAAGGAGCATATTGTAATTATAATAACCCGAGAGTCCAATAAGATACTTAAATATATGCTACGAGCGTCCGAGTAAATATATGACTTTTTCCCACAATATAATTCTAAAAAAAAATATATATATATTTTTGTATTATTGTATATTACAAATAATAAATAGTATTAAAAATGATTATTAATATAATATTTGAGAAATGGTGAGCAGTAGTAGTCTGGAACGGATCTATTTGAACATGGGTGATGGGTGCACGCATTAACAACGAACCCTTTTGCTTCAAAGTCTGAGATGACAATCAACAGAAGGAATCTCTTTCTATCATTTACAAATCGCATATTCAAAACTATTCTTAATTCCCCTTTGACCTTCTTCTCCGTTTGCATCTCCCTCCATTGCAGCCCATCCAAAGCTCTCTCTGTGAGTTACTGCTTCCTATTAAATGCGTTCTTCTTCTCTATGGCTTGATTTTCTTTCTAGGTCTGCTCAATTTAGCTTGTTCGCAGCTTTAAGTTGCTGTTCTTTGCTTCAGTCATGCTATCCTTCTTGCTTCTAGCATTTATGAATCGTTTTGGGGGTGTTTTTTAATGCGATGATCATAGATTTTCAATGCTTGATTTAGCAAGTTCGAAGGAATTGATCGGTGACTTGATATCAAGTTCTTTTGGGGTGCTATGCATGTGGATTTTGCCATATTGATTTCATTGTCTCAAGTTCAGCGAAAAGGGCATCCTAATTGATTGTTATTTTTCCTTTCAAGAAGTGATTGATTCTTTAAATGTATATTTGGCGTTCTTGAAGAGTTCATTTGAGATTGGGGATTATGGAATTACTGTATTATAGTTATGTTGATGAGAGCCTGCTTGAACCTTCTTGTATGCAGAGAGTTAGATGGATTCAGATCATCATCGGAACATAGATTTTCGACATATTGCTGATAATTTCAGCTCATTGGATCAGGTTCACTCTTTTATCTTGGCTGCTTAATTCATGTATGAAAGCATGCTGAACTAAATCTATATTCTATCTAAGCCGCTACTTTTTTTGGTTTATGTGAGATCTCACGTCAGTTGGAGAAGGGAACAAAGCATTCCTTAGAAGGGTGTGGAAACCTCTCCTTGGTGGATACGTTTTTAAATCTTGAGGGGAAGTCCGAAAGGAAAAGCCCAAAGAGAACAATATTTGCTAGCGGTGTGCTTGGGTTGTTACAGATGGTATCATAGCCAGACACCAGGTGATGTGCCAGCGAGGTTGTTGGCTCCCAAGGGGGTGGATTGTGAGATCCCACATCGATTGGAGAGGGGAATGAAACATTTCTTACAAGGATGTAGAAACCACTCCCTAGTAGACGCGTTTTAAAACTATGAGGCTAATGGTGATACATAATGAGCTAAAGCGGACAATATGTGCTAACGGTGGGCTTGGGTTGTTACATGAAGCACTTATATATAGTAGAATTGCTCTCTTCTAGTCTGATAGATAGGTAGAAAGATATTTGTTATCAATTTCACCATACCCCTCGAGCAGACATTGACACAAGTACTTGCATACTGGAAATACACGACACTTCGTTCAGGTTATATCTGCATTGAGACACGAAGGTCTTGAGTCATCAAATTTAATTCTCGGTATCGACTTTACAAAGAGCAATGAGTGGACAGGTGAATCTTTCTTTATTTAACAATTGTTATGAAGCTTGTGAACATTTCCATAAATTGCTAGAAGTTACATTTCACTGACTGCAGGCAGGCATTCTTTCAGAAGAAGAAGTCTGCATTCCATTAGCAGCATACCCAATCCGTACGAGCAAGCGATTTCTATAATTGGTCAAACATTGTCTCCTTTTGATGATGATGGCTTGATACCTTGTCTCGGTTTCGGTGATGGTTGGTATTGGTTGTGATCATTTCTAGATCCTTTGTTAGTGTTAGTAACCAACTTTTCTCTTGTCTGATTACCTTATTTTCAACTTCTTTCTTTAGAATCGACGCGTGATCAGCATGTATTCAGCTTTTATCCCGATCACAGGCCATGTAGAGGTTTCAAGGAAGCGCTTTCTCGATATAGAGAAATTCTGCCATTCCTGAAATTATCGGGTTCGTTTGAACTTTCAGTTAACTTTACAAATATGTTTAGCTATTTGTCAGTATTATTCATGGTATAGATTAAAATGCAGAGCAAATTTGCTTTTAAACCTTCTGCCCTAACTTGGTTCATGAAGATTTATTTCATTATGGCAGGCATAATGTAATGATCAACGAGATAAATGCTTTCGATGATAATGGTACTTTAGTATCTTGTCGTATAGGAAAAAAAGGCTGGGGTGTAAATGGGTATTTTTAATCGAGGTTAAACCTGATGAATAGGAGGTAAACTGTAACAGCTCAAACCCACCGCTAGCAAATATTGTCCTCTTTGGGCTTTTCCTTCTGGGCTTCCCTTCAACGTTTTTAAAATGCGTCTGCTAAGGATACCATGAAGAATGCTTCATTCACCTCCCCAACCAACCGATGTGGGATCTCACAATCCACCCCTCTTCAGGGCCCAGCATCCTTGCTAGCACACCGCCTCGTGTCCATCCCTTTCGGGGCTCAGCCTCCTCGCTGGCACATCACCTGTTGTCTAGCTCTGATACCATTTGTAATGGCCCAAACCCACCACTAGCAGATATTGTTCTCTTTGGGCTTTTCCTTTTAGGCTTCCCTCAAGGTTTTCAAATGTGTCTACTAGGGAGAGGTTTCCACACCCTTATAAATAATGCTNCAAGGATGTAGAAACCACTCCCTAGTAGACGCGTTTTAAAACTATGAGGCTAATGGTGATACATAATGAGCTAAAGCGGACAATATGTGCTAACGGTGGGCTTGGGTTGTTACATGAAGCACTTATATATAGTAGAATTGCTCTCTTCTAGTCTGATAGATAGGTAGAAAGATATTTGTTATCAATTTCACCATACCCCTCGAGCAGACATTGACACAAGTACTTGCATACTGGAAATACACGACACTTCGTTCAGGTTATATCTGCATTGAGACACGAAGGTCTTGAGTCATCAAATTTAATTCTCGGTATCGACTTTACAAAGAGCAATGAGTGGACAGGTGAATCTTTCTTTATTTAACAATTGTTATGAAGCTTGTGAACATTTCCATAAATTGCTAGAAGTTACATTTCACTGACTGCAGGCAGGCATTCTTTCAGAAGAAGAAGTCTGCATTCCATTAGCAGCATACCCAATCCGTACGAGCAAGCGATTTCTATAATTGGTCAAACATTGTCTCCTTTTGATGATGATGGCTTGATACCTTGTCTCGGTTTCGGTGATGGTTGGTATTGGTTGTGATCATTTCTAGATCCTTTGTTAGTGTTAGTAACCAACTTTTCTCTTGTCTGATTACCTTATTTTCAACTTCTTTCTTTAGAATCGACGCGTGATCAGCATGTATTCAGCTTTTATCCCGATCACAGGCCATGTAGAGGTTTCAAGGAAGCGCTTTCTCGATATAGAGAAATTCTGCCATTCCTGAAATTATCGGGTTCGTTTGAACTTTCAGTTAACTTTACAAATATGTTTAGCTATTTGTCAGTATTATTCATGGTATAGATTAAAATGCAGAGCAAATTTGCTTTTAAACCTTCTGCCCTAACTTGGTTCATGAAGATTTATTTCATTATGGCAGGCATAATGTAATGATCAACGAGATAAATGCTTTCGATGATAATGGTACTTTAGTATCTTGTCGTATAGGAAAAAAAGGCTGGGGTGTAAATGGGTATTTTTAATCGAGGTTAAACCTGATGAATAGGAGGTAAACTGTAACAGCTCAAACCCACCGCTAGCAAATATTGTCCTCTTTGGGCTTTTCCTTCTGGGCTTCCCTTCAACGTTTTTAAAATGCGTCTGCTAAGGATACCATGAAGAATGCTTCATTCACCTCCCCAACCAACCGATGTGGGATCTCACAATCCACCCCTCTTCAGGGCCCAGCATCCTTGCTAGCACACCGCCTCGTGTCCATCCCTTTCGGGGCTCAGCCTCCTCGCTGGCACATCACCTGTTGTCTAGCTCTGATACCATTTGTAATGGCCCAAACCCACCACTAGCAGATATTGTTCTCTTTGGGCTTTTCCTTTTAGGCTTCCCTCAAGGTTTTCAAATGTGTCTACTAGGGAGAGGTTTCCACACCCTTATAAATAATGCTTCGTTCTCCTCCCCAACCAATGTGGGATCTCACATAAACCATGTAGTACTCCATTGATACCTAATTTGCAACTCACCAAAGAAGAAGAATCATTTAACATTTAGTGCGATGCATTCCCCTCCCCAACCGATTGTCATCTATGGATTATTTTGTAAATGCTTTGGCTGGATAATGTAATTTTCTTCTTCCCAAGTTAAAGTGCTTAAGCTTATTTATGTAGGTCCAACCTCTTTTGCCCCTGTTATTGATGCTGCAATAGGCATTGTTGAGAAAACCAATTGGCAGTATCATGTCCTTGTTATTGTTGCAGATGGACAGGTTGTTGGATGTGCTCGGTTTATATTAATTCTTACTTCTCACTGTCTCGTGTATACTTCATTCTCTTTAAGTCCTAAAAGTGTACAACATCGAACAGGTTACGAGAAATCCTGACACACCACCAGGTAGATTAAGTTTTCAAGAGCAGGCAACCATAAACTCCATTGTTGCTGCTAGGTAAAACAATAATTGTTATTCAGTTTGGTTGCTTTTGCGCTCGAAGTCTCATAATACTTGAATCACCAGCCATTATCCTCTATCGATCGTTCTAGTCGGGGTAGGGGATGGACCGTGGGATGCTATGCGGCAATTTGATGATAACATCCCTCAACGTGCATTTGATAATTTCCAGGTATTTAATTAATATTTCATTGAATTCTATTGTTAGATTCCACATCGGTTGGAGAGGAGAACAAAGCATTCCTTATAAGGGTGTGGAAACCTCTCCCTAGTAGACACGTTTTAAGTAACGGGCCAAAGCGGATAATATCTACTAGCGGTGAACTTGGGCTCTTACACGTATGGTTGTGTACATGTTCTATTAACTTCATTTAATGGTGTGGGATATTCTTGGAGATCTGAATTCAACCTTCATATTTCATTTCCCAAAACTAATATGATGAACATCGCGTTAGCGTTCTTTAAATATTTGTGAATCCAGAAAATCAGTCAACTTTCTTTTGGTGAAAAATATTTTGACTGAAATTTGTAGTTGCTTTTGGTTAAGACCTCTACAGTTCATGAGTATATGTGGCTGGTTTTGTTGTCGTATGAAAGCTGTGGACATCGATGTTTGATCGTGTTTCGTCGAGTTTGTAACTTCACTTCATATCTGCTTCTCTGTATTGGTTCAGTTTGTAAACTTCACAAAAATCATGTCTGAAAGCAAAGAAGAATCAAAGAAGGAAGCAGCATTTGCTCTGGCTGCGCTCATGGAAATCCCATTTCAATACAGAGCCACTCTCTCTCTGCAGTATTCAAAGTAAGCTAAGAGTTTTCAATTCCAAGAGAATTTAGAATTCCTTGCAGACATGATGGGGTCTGTATTATGCAGGAGAGAATCTGTATATAGCAAAAGTGCAGGGCCAGTTCCTCCTCCTCCTGAAGTTATCAACCATGACAATGCAGTTGCAAACCAAAATTTAATCAAAGCTAATGCTGAAAGGCAGAGCTCCTCGTCTGAATCGGTAACTTTCTTTTTCATTTTGTTTATGGAGAAAGAATGGGAAAAATAAGGTTAGTTTTGAAAACTTACGGAGCAAATAGAAACAATAACAGCCCAAGCCCACTGCTAGTAGATATTGTCCGCTTTAGTCTGTTACCTATCGCCGTTAGGCTCATAATTTTAAAACGTGTATGTTGGGGAGAGGTTTCCACACCCTTATAAGAAATACTTTGTTCTCCTCTCCAACCGATGTGGAATCTCACAATCCACCCTCCTCGGGGGTCCAGCGTCCTTGCTGGCATACCACCTGGTGTTTGGCTCTGATACCATTTGTAACAACTCAAGCTCACCGCTAATCGATATTGTTCGCTTTTGCCCGTTACCTATCGTCGTTAGCCTCACGGTTTTAAAACGCATCTGTTAGGAAGAGGTTTCCACATCCTTATAAGAAATGCTTTGTTCTCCTTTCCAATCGATGTGGGATCTCACAATCCACCCTCTTTGGGAGCCCAGCGTTCTTGCTAGCACACCGCTCAGTGTCTTGCTCTAATATCATTTGTAACAACCCAAGTCCACCGTTAGAAGATATTGTCCGCTTTAGCTCGTAACCTGTCGTTGTCAGTCTCACGGTTTTAAAACGCGTCTGTTAGGGAGAGGTTTCCACACCCTTATAAGAAATGCTTTGTTCTCCACTCCAATCAATGTGGGATCTCACAATCCAACCTCCTTGGAGGCCTAGCGTCCTCGCTGGCACACTGCCCAGTGTCTGGCTCTGATATCATTTGTAACAACTCAAGCCCACCGCTAGTAGATATTGTCCGCTTTATCCCGTTACCTATCGCCCTCAACCTCATGGTTTTAAAACGCGTTTGTTAAGGAGAGGTTTCCACACCTTTACAAGAAATGCTTTATTCCCCTCTCCAACTGTAATAAAAACAAAATTCAAATTTGAAGGAACGATATTAATAGGAACGAAACTGCATAGGAAAGTAAAGTACAAGTTAGTCAGGTATCAGATGAATCTCTGATAAACTGGGAATATGAATTTGTTCTGCTGAAAATGCATTGGGTTGTGAGAGTATTACCTTGAGAATTGAAACTTTTTTATCTCTGTTTTGGCTTCATTAATATTAACTTTTTATATCAATTTTACTTGTTCAAGGTCTGCCCAATATGCCAAACAAACCCAAAAGACATGGCTTTTGCTTGTGGTCATACAGTAAGTTTTCTACCATGAAACTTTTTCACAGTGCTAGAGATAGGTTGCAGTTTTTTGTTGGTAACTTTGTCCCTAAGGTAACCACGTTCTTTCAAAAGTTGAAGTTGAAATATTATCCTTGACCTTCTATAAATATTTCATAGCTACCTTGGAGTAAAAAACGGTTAGAATGTTGAACGAAAAGTAGACGTGTCTAAATGTCGTTATTTCAGACATAATCCAGGCAAGCATCCTAGCTACTGTCACACCGTTTTAAGTAATTGTCACGTTGATTTATTGCCCTAAGTTCTAACAAATTTCTACTCCCCTGGTAGTTTTGAAACATTTTTGAAAAGTTAGTGGTAACGTTTTAACTTGTGAAAGAACAAGGGACAAAGTTCAGCAGTAATTTTCATAGTTTAGCTAAAGAGTTCCCGTCAAATTCGAATTCCAAATTCCTATGCCAACTATTTATTTGCTATTCTTTTTCCAGACGTGCAAGGATTGTGGGGTTACCATCTCGACATGCCCATCGTGTCAAGAACCTATAAAGATGCGCGTGAGACTATATTAGTAAACAAACAAAAGAACTTCGTCATTGCCCTGTCAAAGTATTGAAGTTTGTTTACTGTTATGAGTAAACTTGTACTGTACAGTTTGTGAACGGCTGATGAAGATGAACCAACTTTTATGGGGCTTTTCTTTTTCTGCTAAGAACCAAATCGGCGTGGTCCGGTCGCGGGTGACCAGCACGGCCGAAATGCGAAACTATCTCATAAGATACACTGTGCATCAAATGGGGAATATTGCAATAATTCTGTTGTATAAGTAACTCTGCATTGTAAAATTGTTACAAAATGTTGAGAGTATGGAGTTGAGGATTAGGACACTCTCATAATGTTTCTATAATGTTAAAAAATATCTTCCTTATTTTTTTAATTTATGAAAACTTGTTCATCTACATGTAAATATCTTATGTTTACTTCAGTTTTTCAAATGAGTCGGTGCATACAATCCCGAACCACAAATCACAGACAGATTGGAATACGTCTAAAGTTGCGAATTGGTCATCCACATTGTGACAACCTCCGTCGATCATTTCTCAAAAGAAAAAATAATAATAATAATAATAATAAGGNATACCTTGTCTCGGTTTCGGTGATGGTTGGTATTGGTTGTGATCATTTCTAGATCCTTTGTTAGTGTTAGTAACCAACTTTTCTCTTGTCTGATTACCTTATTTTCAACTTCTTTCTTTAGAATCGACGCGTGATCAGCATGTATTCAGCTTTTATCCCGATCACAGGCCATGTAGAGGTTTCAAGGAAGCGCTTTCTCGATATAGAGAAATTCTGCCATTCCTGAAATTATCGGGTTCGTTTGAACTTTCAGTTAACTTTACAAATATGTTTAGCTATTTGTCAGTATTATTCATGGTATAGATTAAAATGCAGAGCAAATTTGCTTTTAAACCTTCTGCCCTAACTTGGTTCATGAAGATTTATTTCATTATGGCAGGCATAATGTAATGATCAACGAGATAAATGCTTTCGATGATAATGGTACTTTAGTATCTTGTCGTATAGGAAAAAAAGGCTGGGGTGTAAATGGGTATTTTTAATCGAGGTTAAACCTGATGAATAGGAGGTAAACTGTAACAGCTCAAACCCACCGCTAGCAAATATTGTCCTCTTTGGGCNAGGTTTAAGCATTTTTTTGCATTTGAATCTAAGTATAATAGGTGGACTTACGCTAATATAAGAAATTTTCCGTACCATATAAGAAATTTTATTGAACATTAAATAATATTTTTTTAATAAAATATTATTGAATTTACTTTGAAACAGAAGATTATCCCTTACCAATAAATTTTTTTTTTAATATATTTAATTTTGAGGAGAAATTATACTTCCAATATAGACAAAAATAAATTTTAATTTAGAAATATAAAATAGGAGGCGTATACAAGACAAAAAAACGTTGATATTTGTATTTAAAAAAATTAAAATATATAATAAATTAAAGGTAAGTTTTTTTATATAAAAAAAAGATTACCCACCCTTAATACCTTTTACTTTTATTACAAAAAAAAAAAGTTGACCATAAAAAAATACATAAAAAAATTAAAAAGATTTTGACCATCGAACAAAAATTAAAAGGTTTTTTACATTAAAAAAATTAAAAAGATTTTGACCATAAAAAAATTAAAAATTAAAAAGGTTTTGACCATAAAAAAAAATTAAAATTTTTTTTACCATCAATATATATGAATCTATCAACATTTCTCCATTATCTATATTTATATTTTGAAATATTGTAATAATTATAAAAGTATTTTTTTTAAAAAAAAATAGATATTGATGAAACTTTTTAGTTAAAAAAAAATTATTATCATATATATATATATATATATATATATATATATAAAATATCTAGTATATTTAATTATTCTTCGAGTTATATTATTTAAAATTAGTCATTTCCTACCTTAAATTTAACTCGAGGATATAGTCTTTATAATTTAAATTACCTAAACACGTGCTCAAACAATATACTAACACTTATTCCAACAACAAAAGCAACATTACTACAATATCATAAAACATAACTCTTTTATCATGTTTTAGTCCAACTACAGGTGAGATGATAAATTTAAACTTCTAACCTCTGGATCGAATTTACCCTAATTTAACGGATCGAATCGAGATATTTACCACTCTCTTAGTTTCATTAACACTAATGGGTAGCGTACAAAATGAACAAACAAAACAAGCACCCACTTGGAAGAGTTAAAAAAGTAAAAAAAAAGGCATTATTACCACAAGAAGAAATGGAATAAGAGAGAAAGGCAGGGCATAAAACAGCCAAAATTGCAGCAGCATCATTACTAGCATTTAGGTAAGACCCTCCAAAAGCAATATACAAACAAACACAAGGACAAAGCATTGGGCAGAGACAATAAAAAGGAGAATATCAATAAGAACAATATTTTCTCGACACGATAATCCGAAACGATATAACAGTGACAAGAATAAAAGAATAGTGTTCGAGTACGTCATTTCTAGGTAATTTTGTTATATTGCAATTTTTAAAAGAATAGAAATAGCAAGGACGGTTGTTAAAAGGAACGGGTATGGGAGGGTCGAAGCCAATGAACAAAGCTTTGGAGTGTAGCAACATCAGCTCTATAATGGTTTTGTGTAAAGTCCAAAAGATCTGACCATGTAAAATCAGGGTACTTTCTTGGCCCTTCTCTGCCCACCAAATCTTGTGGGGGTCTCACCACTTTATCATCTTTTGGGCACACGAAGAACGCCAGTGACCTCCTTTCTCTCTTCCTGTTCACCACTGCCCTATGCAGGCAGCTCTTGTACGCCCCGTTCGATAGTGCCTGCATCATCGTTCAACTAGTTATCACATATAAAAACCTCTATTTAACCATCCATCTTGAACAGGATAGAGAATTTCGGTTTATTTCGAAAATGAGAGAGAAAATAGGGAGAGATTTAGATAACTTCTCAAAGTTGGGAAATGAAATAAGAGACGGGACAGGGACAGGCTTTCTCGTCCCTATCTTGCCCTGTGGATACCTCTAAAATTGAGGCTTTAGGAAGACCCATCTGGAACAGGGTAGAGAATTTTCGTTTACACACGAAGAGATTTCTACCCGTCAGCTAAATAGACAACTTCTCAAAGTTGGAAAATGAAATAAGAGACTAGGATGGGACGGCGACAGACTTTCCCCATCCCTATCTTGCTCCGTGGACACCTCTAAAATTGAGGCTTTAGGAAAACCCATCTTGAACAGGGTAGAGAATTTTCGTTTACACACGAAGAAATTTCTACTTGTCAGCTAAATAGATAACTTCTCAAAGTTGGAAAATGAAATAAGAGACTAGGATGGGACGGCGACAGACCTTCCCATCCCTATCCTGCCCTGTGGACACCTCTAAAATTGAGGCTTTAGGAAGACCCATCTTGAACAGGGTAGAGAATTTTCGTTTACACAGGAAGAGATTTCTCCCCGTCAACTCAATGGAGAATTTCTAAAAGTTGGAAAATGAAATACGAGACGGGGACAGGGAAGACTTTTCCATCTCTATCCTGCCCGGTAGACATCTCTAAAGACATGTATCACGTGAATAAAAAGTAACAGGGTCATAGACATATTTAAAGACATAAATCTTTAACAAAATAACAGTAAGTTCTGTAGAGATTAAAAAATGAAACAGAAGTTGAAAGAACAAGAACAAGAACAAAGAAGACTTCTCCGTTCCGACCCAGCTCAGTAACCATTTCCAAAGACATATATCTTCAATCAACGATAATAAACGAAGAGAATAGCAACGAGTGAGTACCATGAAGGTGTCACCAATATTAATAACCAAAGCATCCGGTCGTGGCTTGACAGAAAGCCATCTATTATTAGCAAAAACCTGAAGGCCACCAACTTGGTCTTGGTGCAGAATTGTTAGAGACGTCGGGTCACAGTGCGGCCCAGTCCCTAGCGTCAGCCCTGCATTCTCACACGGTGGGTAATAATTACACCTCATTATTGACCTCCCATCTTCAAAAAACTCCCTATAATGCCGTCTTTCAACTCCCAAACTTATAGCCAAAAGCTCCATTATCATTAGCCCAATTCTTTTCATCTCCTCGCAGTACCTCTGGTACACCCATCTTCACAAACAAACACGAGTTATTATTAATTTCTTTGAGCACAGCTCGGTCATTACATTACAAAAAGAAAACAGAGGACTCACCCTGTTTTCTCGAATTCGCGACCCAATAAGGACTTGAAATAATGAAGAACATCAGGCCATTCAGAATCATCGCTACAATACTCAAAAGAAAACGTCTCTTTCCATGGCAATTTAGAGGAGAATCGCTCTGCATGGGCCCCTGAATATCCAGACACCCTTCCAGGCTTCTTTCGGACACTAATTTTCTTGACTAAAGGCATATTGAAAATGGTCTCCACATGCTCGTATGCGGCGTTTATTAGATCTGGGTCCATGCCATGGTTCGTCACTTGGAAGAACCCATGGTTCCTACACGCTTGACGGATTAGAGCGGCGGCTTCCGCTGTCGCCGCCGCGTCCCCTCGCCGGAACCCGGATAAATCGATTAATGGCTCTTGAAGCTCTTCTGGGTCGTCGGCATTTGTGGCTAAGTCGGCGTGTGGCCAGAGGAATTCCGTTGGGAGATTGGTGGTGGTGGTGGTGGCGGCGGCGGTGGCGGCGTTGTGAAGCATGTTGGTCAGAATTGCGGTGGTTGCTGCGGCGGAATCCATTACTTGGTTTGTTGGGTTAGAGGAATTTGAAGGGGTTGGATTCGTTTAAATAAATGGGCCTAAAATATCTACGTGTCTCGATCATAATATTATTTATATTCGTTTTTTTAACGTAGCTACCAAGACATAATGTCACGTTTAATCCTCAAGCTCATCACATTGGTACAGTTGCACGTCCACTCATTCAAGAAAAAAGAGTTCCAACCACCTACCCGAGTAAAAATTATCGTAAAGAGATTATTAACGATGTTGGATGATGGAAGTCCCACATCAACTAATTTAGGAAATGATCATAGATTTATATGTGAGAAATACTACCTCCATTGACATGAGGCTTTTTAAGAAGTCGAGAGCAAAACCATGAGAGCTTATACTCAAAGTAAACAATATCATACCAGTGTTGAGAGTCGTGTTCGTTTAACATGGTATCAGAGTCATGCCCTAAACTTAGTCGTGCCAATAGATTGGTGGTCGGGTCGAGTCTCGATTAAGGGAAGGTGTTGGATGAGGTCTTTTGGCAAAGCCATGAGAGCTTATGCTCAAAGTGGACAATATCATACCATTGTGGAGAGTCGTGTTCGTCTAACAAGCGACACTACACACGTTCAGAGATGCATATCTTGTTGAATCTTTTTTTTTTTCGCGAGAATCGAATCTCATCAACCCGAAACCCTAAAGAGGTGGGAAAGAAAACGAGAGTTCTCACGACTTTTTCAAATATGGGTATATTTTCATAAACCTTGGCAATGTTGCTGATCAATACCATAACGGGTACTATCTTACCCACTGCAGTCCCCTCCGAATAGTCTGTTACTCACTCTAATACTTATCTTAGCTGCCAAAACAAATTGCTTTGCTCGAGTAAATATCTATATGAGCATGTTCGAAACCATGTAATATTTTTTTAACATGTGTGCGTTTTTTAGTTTTTTCATCTTAATATAAAGTTTTTAATACACATCAAAAGATTGGACTAAGTGATAAGTCAGCTCAACCAACTAGTTGATTGTTTTAATTTATTTGTCCACAACATGATGTGTGTCACATTCAAAAGACAAATTTATAATTGCAATTTGCAAGCTGCATCCTATTTTTGGAAAATTTTCATTAATCATATGCTCCAAATCTAATTATTATATTTTTATTACTATTACCCTATTTTTATGAATAATAATAATTGGAATAAAAAGAAAACATTTTATTATACCATTCACTTAAAAAAAATTCAAAATTAAATCTCGAATTTATTGTTTAAGAGATTTTTTTTTTATTTTAAAATTAAATTAAGAATTCAAAATTTTATTTTAGAGAAATAATAACTTTAATTTCAATTTTGATATATTGTTTTGAAATTTAAATTAATAATATATGAGATCTTTTTTTTAAAAAAAATTGTGACATTTGTATTTTTTTTTTGTTTAATTTATTATAGATATTTAATATTTCAAAATTCACAAAATATTTATTTGAAAATTGAATTTTTGTTGTCGTTTGATGCTTGAAATACTCACGTGAATAATTTATTAATATAAACTTTTGATTTCATATAATTTAGATGTTAGACTTTGTTACCATGTCGGGAATTATTTAATATTTACTAATTTCAATAAATAAAAAAATAAAACTCACTTATTTCAATAATATAATTTTTTAAATGTCTTATTAAATCCATTACTATTCCAAAAATGGCCTTTTAATTTACTTTTATTTAACTAAAATTTAAAAAAATCCAAACTATCATGCCATATTTTTTACGTTTATTTTCGTATATCAACAAAATTTGGATTTATTCAAATTTTTATATCAATTATTTTTCTCGATTTTTATCAAATAATTTCAATTTTATATATATTGAAATTTATGTTTCATATTTAAAAAAATAAAAAGAGAATAGGAGGCCACCACTAATATACATGGCAATGGAGGAGAAACTTGTGTTATCAGGGAGTACACNGCAGAGTGATCGACAGAAGGCGACAAAAGAAAATTAGTCCAGTTGTCGTTTGCCAGCAACGATACAAATTGCCCAACGGAGGGGTTGTCTGCGGGCAGGGAGGGTGAGACAAGGAAGCAGACCAAAGAGCTTCACGTGGGTTTTATTCCCATGCGCTGCGCCCACAACCATTTCTGTCCCCACCAAACGGTCCTGTAGCACGTGCTTCTCACGTGAGTTCCATATGCCTTAGTTCTGTGGGCCCACCCCCTCTTTTTTTCCTTTTTTCTTTTTCTTTTTTTCTTTTTTATTTTTTTCAATAAATTTTAATTGGCCTGCCTCCAAATTTGGAAATTTCGGGATTCGTATTATTAATATTATTTATTTATTTATTTATTTATTTATTTATTTATTTGGTAGATGCTGATTCTAGTAGTCTACACCAATAACATTTTGAGTCTAGAATGGTCTTAGATTCCACAAAGAATTTCATTTTTGGTTCTTCATGTGAAAGATTCTACCTTTATCCTATTTTATTCCAACAAACAATTTAATTTAAATTAGTAACAAATAGCGGATATTATCCGATTTGACTCGTCATATACTGTCGTTAACTTCACAGTTCTAAAACACGTAGGGAGAGATTTTGTAACAGCCCAAGCCCACCGGCAATAGATATTGTCATCTCTAGACAATCCATCAAAGTTTTGAAGGTTTACACACCCTTGTAAACAATGATTTATTCTCCACCCCCATCAACATGGGATCTCACAATGTCTTCACTAACACACTGCCCTTTGTCTGACTCTGATACTATTTATAAAAATTAAAAAAATTAGGGCGTTACAGGTTTCCATGTTCTTATAAGGAACGTTTCTTTGTCATCTCAAATCGACTGGGATCTCACAGTCCACCCCCTTAGGATTGAGCGTCTTCGCCGACACACCACTCTAGTCCCACTTTGATATAATTTATAACGATTCAAGCCCACTGATTCAAGCCCACTGCTAACAAATATTGTCTGTTTTATAATTTTTATTTTTATTTTGAATAGACTGAAATAAAATAGCAAGTATTTAAAAAAAAAAAAATTAATAATTTGGGTAATGATGTGGAGGGGAGGACGAAGACAAGAGCATTAAATAATTTGCGTAATGGATCTTCCCAGGTGCTATGTCCACGTGAAGCTAAGTCGTCAGCCTAGGAAAAGTTTGGTGTGACAATTACACATCTGCCCCCACTTAGATTTATTGACTAATTTAGAACCCAATAATTAATTTTTATTTATTTATTTATTTATTTATTGAGATGGTAAATACAATACAAGTGCCTTTCAATAATTTAATACCCTTGGGTTGGGGTGGGGTTTTGTGGAACATAAGAAAGGGAACATTATTTCAACCCAACATTTAATAATATATCAATAAATTGTTTCTTTGTCTTCACTTTATATAATATAATATATATATATATATATTTTTTTTTTTTCGATCGAGCTATGTTCAAATTGACATAAATAATAGTCTATTTAAATGTAAGATTAATTTTAATATAATTAATTTTTTATTTTTTTAATTTGGACTAATAATTCAAAAAATATATATTTATTATGGTATAAGGCATGGAGATTTGATATCCATGAACCCATTATGGGCTTAAACGTTGGGCTTTTAAACTGGGCTCAAAGCCTCTATTTGGGCTTTCTAATTGGGCTTAAAGCCTCTATCGTGATTAATGGATAGCCCATGGATCCAGACGTTCAATATAAAGTTTAAATTTTAAATTTTATATCTAATATGTTTTAATTTTCAATTTAGTATATAATAAATTTAAGTCGTATTTAAAATTTATAAATTTATTCGACGTAAAATTAAAATTTATGATTGAAAGAACTTTTTTAGCACGATGGTAACAATTTATCAACATTTTTTTATCATTAAAAATTTATTAGGCGTCAATTAAAAATTGTTAAATTATTTTTTTTTTTCAGTTTTATATTTAATAAATTAATGAATTTTAAATGTTTAATAAATTCATAAAATTAAAAAAAAAAAAAAAAAAAAAAAAAAAAAAAAAAAAAAAAAAAANAAAGGTAAGAAGTAAATTAATAATTTTAAGAATTTTAGAAAGTAAGACCGTCGTTGAATCCAAAAACCCTCACTCACAGGTCCCAAAACCCTCACCTCCAGCTATCGTCTCCACCACCGACGGCGATCATGTTGCACCTGTGGGCTTCCTCCTCCGTCCTGCAAGAGCCGTCGACTCTCCTCTGTAAGTTTCTTGAATTTTGAAAAAATCTCTATCTCTCACTGTCTTACATTGAAAATGATCATTTGGTTCTGGAAAATTATGTGTGAATCTTGTTCCTCGTTTTTTGCTGTGGTTTTGAGATTGGAGGTGGGTTAGATCAGATTTCTCTTTGCTCTAATCTGAGTTTTGTTGATTCGAATTGATCCTCTATCCTTGTTGCGGGTTGTGCGAGTTGACATTCTTCCTTTTCTGTCTCCATGTTTCGAGCTCGCCTTGTATGTATTAAGCCGCCTCACCCTTTGGTAATTAGGGTTTGATTTCATTATTTTTACATGTCCTTGCCGCATTGAAGCATTCTACTCCTTGTTGCCTTGCTGTCGCCGCTCGCCGCACGCTTGAATGATGTTAGTGCAGAGAGGAAGAGCGTTGTTGAGGATTGATGAACTTGACCAATAAACCCGAACCAGAGTGAATTAAACTGCCTCAGTTTCTAACTAATGTTTGGATTGATCCCGCTTATCCATATGATCAAGCCGACGATCATTTTTTATATTATAACAAAAAACTGAATTGAATCTGGATTGCAAAAATTTCTATGTTTTCAATATGGATAAGAGTGCTAGACTTCTAGGAAACGTTGGTTTATTTATGTTTTTATTTTCTGTCTGCAGATTGAGAAGGTTAAGAAGATTGATGCAGCTTGTGTAGAGTAGTGAACTATAAGTCAAAGGCCATAACGACCACCGCCATGGCAAACAGACGGTGTGTACAAGTACTAACTCGTCATGCCTCGGCCATTTTTTCTGGAAAGCCATATATCCACTCGCTGAAAATCACATCTTCCTTCCTCTACCAGAATTACCACCATACACGTGCCTCTACATCAACCTATCTTTTTACTAAAACTGATCCTTTGTGTAAGTGCTGGTCACACTCCCAATATCTCTCATCTGATAGTCGTAATGGCAATGACGATGATGATACTGAAGAAGATGAAGATGAAGATGAAGATGAAGATGAAGAAGCATATGATAGTAGTGAGGATGATGGTATTTCAGGGTTGAGTAGGGGTATGCAGAAGGAGTATACAAAGGAGGAGAAGGAGGCAGAAGCGGCTGATATTGGATATAAAGTAGTTGGGCCACTTGATCGATCTGATGGCGTTTTCAAGGGGTATGAGCCTGTTTTTGCTGTTGTTCAGGTACAAACTTGTGGCATGGCTTCATGAGTTTTTTGAATTAATGGTTGGATACTTATCATTTATAGACTCTTTTCTTTTGGCTGTTTCTGTAGATTGGCTCACACCAATTCAAGGTTAGCAATGGAGACAGTATTTTTACTGAAAGATTAAAATTCTGCGATGTGAATGATAAGGTTCGTAACTCCTATTCCATTTTCCATTGTGGATGTTTCAGTTATCGTTATTTTTTTTTCTTTTTTTTTTTTCAAAACTTACATCCTAGCCTTCGTCCATGTTCTACATGGTCTCCCGCTTGAATGAGCCCTCCATGTTTTGACACTGCCTCTTTAAATGGCGTTGAACTCGGAAGCAATTTTTGGGACCTAGAATTGAAATGTTGTTTGATTTAAGACTGTACTCATATTTTTTATATTCTGCTATTGTTTCCAGATTGTAATTAGCTAAGCTAAAGTTTGTGGTACTTCTATGATGTCTTGATGGTTACAAAGATTCGACCTAAACATTAATTTGATAGGCTGTAGAGCAGTTTTTGGGTGAATTAGTATGGAAGAGCCCTTTTTTGGGGCAGTGTGTGAAAGTTTAGAAAGGCTTCTAAAAGGCAACTGTTTTACATACATGAAAAGTTGCACTTGTTGTCATAGACGAGGCTAAATTAAGTAGTCATGTACTTTGTTTCATGAGAAGTATCGCTTCAAGCAAATTAAAGAACGAGGAAAATATGAAATTTATCTTTTGGTAGCTTTTATTTAAGTTATTGTTACTCACTTGTGAGCACAAGAGGATCTTTTCTGCAATTTCTATCGCCCCATTTTCCTTGTCGGACTTGAATGCGCTTTTGTAGATTTTCTCATGTTTGTTGTTATATCTTGCCCAGTTTAGGATTCTGATTATGTGTTGAATTTTTGAACCTTTTCTGTACTTCATCTTGAGCAGGCTTTAATGAATTTTTTTTTTTTAATAAATGGATATATCTTTCACAGTTGATATTGAATAGGGTCCTCATGCTTGGCTCAAGTAGCCAAACAATTGTAGGCAGGCCAACAATCCCAAGTGCAGTTGTTCAAGCAGTTGTTGAGGAACATGTAAGAGTGACGGCGAAACTATTTGCTTTTTGTTGTTAATGCATTATATTATAAACAATTTTGCTGTTGTGTTCTTTCTGATGTGCATTGTTCTCTAGTGATTCTCGTGGACCATTGCAATGCATTTTTTAAGGACTAGTTCTCTAGTTCTTTATGCGCTTTATAAAATATACTTCTAGTCTTAGCCGCATTTGGGAACTTATACATTAAATGGATTTAGACAACGCAATTGTTAAAATAGGAAGATCCAATTTGTTAGTCAAAGGGAAAGATTTACATTCTAGTTTTATTATATCCATCAGGTTAGAAGAAAATAATAAAATCTGGAGACTTTACAATGTTCAGAAGAATTCAAAAGGCATTTTCTTCGAGCAATTATTGCTTAAAAAATTTGTGAATGACAGAGGGCTTTGGTATATGAATTAGCCGAGTTGGCAATAAGTGTAATATGTTGCAGTACTTTATTTTCTATGATCATATCATATTAACTGTGGTGCTCTGTGACTCTGGTTGGTCTGCTGAGTGTAAATTTTTCTTTCCTGGCTCTCTTTTTTTGTTTCAAATTCCCAACGACATATATCTTGAAAGTTCAATTCTCAAATTTGTGTTCCAATTCGTAAGATCTGAATGCTTTTTCCTCCTTTTCTGAAGGCATTAGATGCAAAAGTAATCATCTTCAAGAAAAAAAGGAGGAAGAATTACCGCCGAACCAAAGGACACCGCCAGGTATATCCTATTCCTATCCAGACTTTCCAGAAAGAAGTAAAAAGTTTATTATCCAAGTTTTCTGATGATCCTTTCTGGCAACATTTTATATCTTAGGAATTAACAAAGTTGAGGATCATCGATATCCAAGGTATTGACAAACCAGAAAACATTGGAAAGGCTTCAAAAACAGCTGATAAGAAGCAAGAAAAAGTTGCAGTAGCTGCTTAGAAGAAGGTTCCATGATTCTAACTAACTGGAACTGCTAAGTGGGTGTAGCTTTTTTGATGTCATATGATATGCTATACTTGATTCTAATTCTTTGATAGTGCGACTTAGGCATGTTTTGTAGGAATGCCATTTCACTATGATTCCCATCCTTTTTGTTCCTTGACCTTTTCTATTTAAATAATTTAAATTTGATCATGAAAATTGTTGTCATCATACATTTGTCAATAAGTTGAAATTGCATTAAATAAGATTATTCCATAATTATGTATGAGTTTGTTGTACTGAGATTTGGTATGTTCATAATTTTTTAGACCTTTCCTGGATCATACATTCAATGCGTATGTTTGCTTTTATTTTCTGAATCTGCACAAGGATCTGGAACCTGAATAATTTCTTTTGTAATTTCATGGATTGAATAATTTACTAGTTTCATTGTATCTGGGCTTCCCCTCCCAAAACCAGATTATTTGTGTGGGTGAAGGTCTATGTATACATAGTGAACTGTTGACGTTTAGTGCCTTTTTTTTGTAGAGTTATGTTGTAATTGCCATAATTGACGTTTAAGATGGTAATTAGTGTTTTATCTACCGCTTAATTCAAATTGATTGGTTGAAGTTGTGGTATGAAATCCTTGGAAATTTTGATCTAACAATCATGGTGAAGAACAAGATTTTTAGATCTAAAATATCCAAAAATTCCAAAACGATAAGTAGTTAATCTATTTGATGATCAAGGCCAAGAGTAAAGAAAATTGTTTTGAAACCTCCTTAATCACTTTACAAGATAGTTTGATTAGAGCTACTTGGATGACTGGCTTGTCATCTACTTTAAAGTCTTTATGGTAGGATCAAGACACGTTCAAAATTATTGTGTTGAGTTTAGTTCCGTGAAAGTGAACGACCCACCCTTGTGAACAAATTACATATTTTATATGCTTCTTTTTATCTTTTAGCAGGAATTCTATTCTCTTACTTTGCCATCAAAAGATGCCACACTGCGTCTAAACAACACTACCCCTAAAGTTTCTGAAGTATCATGCTAATATGAATTATTTATTTATTTTATTTTATACATTATTCAATTGATTGTTTACAACATTAGGGCTATGTGAATAAAATTATAAAAAAAAAAAAGAAGCATTTTCAAACATTTATAATAATTACGTAGTTTCTTAACTAATTGATTAAGACGTGTATGAATTCTATTATTCTATATATTCTATATTCTATTAAACTAAAATAACATATAACATCTGCAATTGCATAATAGAATTTTATATACACGGTAGTTTTATATATACCTTCGTATTGTGTAGACTTAATTCAATGCAATACGAACAATCTTATTTAGACAAATAAATATAAAGTTTTTAAATAAAATTTTAATGTTTTTTATTAAAAAAATAAAATATTTCTAAAAATAATTTTGAAATTTTTGAAAATGGATGAGAAATATAGATAGAAAATGGGCGGTTTGAGATTTATACATATATACATATACATATATATTTGAAAACCCATACATATACATACATACATATATACATACATATATATTATATATCATTTTTAGCTGGACGGGTCTGTCTTTCACTCCCGTGCTTCAAGAAAAAAGGAAGTTAAAAAAGGGGGAAAAAGAAAAAAAACGAACTGGACAAGCTAATTCGAGTCACCCTCTTCGCAAATTGTAAGCTTTTTATTTCGCGGCTATGTTTTTTCCTTACTGAATTGGGATAAGGTTTTTTTCTTTCTTTCTTTTAACCCATTCGATGGAAAGTTATCAGTATTTTCTATCTACCCTTAATTTTGGAGAGATTTTTTGGTTGAAGCAATTTCGATTTTATATCTTCGGAGTCGCTGGGAGTTGGAGATTTTGATGTGTTTTGAAACAATACCTGAAGTTTTCCTCTCATTTGTCGAGCAAATTTGAGTTCATTTTTTGGGATTTGATCTGATTGCTTGATCTGCAGCGTTGCCGGAAGTGTAATTGGAAGCGGAAGTTGCGATGGCAATTGACCAGGCTGAGCTTAGCACTGAGCAGGTTGGTGATCGGATCTCCATATTGTTTTCTTTTTTGCCTTCTTAGATTTGATTCTGAAGTGGGTTTAGATGGTAATTAGTAGTACTCTAAATGATGCGATTTCTTCGATGGGGGACGCGAGTTTAACTACGTCCATGGTGATTGAATGTTATGTGTTTGAGCAGTTTGGTCAATGATCCAACAATTTGTTATTACTCATTAGTAATGGCAAATTTCTTCTAGGATCTAAGATTGCTGTTCATCTGAACATATTAATTGCATTCATTAGAAAATTGAACTCGATCAAGAAATTGAAATGAGGGAAAACGAGCTGTTTGTTCTGAGAGTTTCCTTTGTTTAATATTTTCAAGTCTGAATTCTACTAGTCACTTCAGTTGGGTGATCCAATACATGATCTGGAGCGGGTATTAGGATAAAGTTACATAAAGAATCTAGGGATTTTCTCCTGTGAATCATCATTATGATTGTTCTTTTGATAAACACCGGTTTCATTGTCAAAAAGAAAGAAATACTAGAAAAAACCACAAAATTTCCTGGCAAAAAGCGCGGTTGTTTCCATACATTCCTGTTCTTGAATACTCTGAGGCCTCTGATGTTCCAGCTTATATTTGTCATAGAGGTCATGAGGAGCCCTTAGAGAAGCCTTTCTAAATAGGATTTTTCTTGTAACTGATACTTGATGCTAATTTTTCTAGTTTTCTCATTTGACGCCCCTTTTTGTTTGCTGTCTTTTTGGATCTGGAGATAGGGAAACGAAACAAAACTGTTTCATCAAGATGGTTTTCTTTTTAAGGTGATTCTTGGGGTCGGGGTCGGGATTCAAAAAAGGTTTTGCTAGTAGTGGGAAGATCTTAAAAGTCCTTCTAGGCTGTCCTTTGAGTAGCGATTTGAGCAGTGATTCTAGCAGCAGCAAAAAAAAAAAAAAAAAAAAAAAAAAAAANTTTTGTCTGATACTTCTAGGTGTTGATTACTAGTCATCTGCTATGAACACGCTCGACTCGAAGGTAGTATGTCATTCCATTCTACAAACAGCGTTTCTAAGTTTTCTTCTGAAATGTTTCTGTCAGCTTGATTGATTTAATGCCACATCTGCTTCTCTGATGGACATCGAATAGTGTTATTCACATTGATTGTGAAAGTTTTGTCTCTTATAACACGATTATGAAATGGCCTTGTGATGTTACAATTATTGGATCTATCCCCTTTTGGTTGGACAACGACTCTTCCGAGGGATCCCACCACCATCCTCTCTTACACTTTGGTGGGCTATCCTCTCATGAAGGAAAAGAAAGTCGTATGGATGTTTCGTTTCCTTGACTCTATTGTTTTTTTTGTAACTCCCTTGGATTAGGGATCTCCCTTTTGTAATTTCATTCAATTAATGAAATTATTTCTTATTAGAAAAAAATACTATTATTGGATGATTCAAACTCCCTTGATCTTTAACAACCTTTGAACCCATTGGCTTCATCTTCTCCAATTTTATGTTGGAAATTTGAGGCGCAAGTCTTTTTTTCGGTTTTGAATGATTGTATAATTATTATTGTTCTAGAAGAATAGAAGTTCTTTCCGAATATGATTTATGACGTCGAATTATCATAGTAATTGGATTTTATCATTTCACCTCAGATGATTTTGTTCAACAACTACATCATTAACATTTTTTTTTTCCTAATTGTGAAAGGTTCTCACAAGGGACATTCCATGGGAGACATACATGACTACTAAACTTATCAATGGAACAAGCCTTCAGCTGTTAAGGCGTTACGATAACAGACCAGAGAGTTACAGGGCACAGTTGTTGGATGATGTAATTTTCCCTCATACATGCCTGATCTATTTTCATAACATGATTCATCAAGTTATCATTACGTTTTTTGTGATTGAAATTTTGTTTGGCAAATTAGGAATGATTTTCTTTACATTATCTCGTAATACTAAGTGCCGTTGGATTTTGCAGGATGGTCCAGCTTATGTTCGTGTATTTGTTAGCATTTTACGAGATATATTTAAGGAAGAAACAGTGGAATATGTTTTAGCATTAATCGATGAGATGCTTACAGGTAACTCGATGATTTTTATATCAACAGTACTTTATGATTATGTTTCGGATAATCATCAGAAGTTGTTTAAATGATTCAAAATTATACTTTCTATTAAATCATCAAATTCATAACAAAATTAGTACCAAGAAATCTTCTAAAGCTGTTTTGAATAAAATATAAATATGTATCCATGGCTTGGCCACTACATTTACAAAATGTTCATTTAGAAGGGAATATTGGAAGAGATGTCAAATATTTAGGCTTTCCAATTACGAAATAAAATTTAGAAAGTGTGCTATAGGACTAAGATTGTGATCTCTATCAATCAGATCAAATTTGATATTGCTTTAATATTTAATGGTAACATGAAACTTTGTTATATATTTTGATAAATCAGATCAAATTCGATACTGTTTTAATATTTAATGATTATCTGATATATGGTAAATACTTTGCAGCAAACCCAAAAAGAGCAAGATTGTTCCATGATGATTCTCTTTCTAGTGAAGATACTTATGAACCTTTCCTAAGGTATGTATGAGGTTCAAGCATGGCTTTATGCACAATATTTTACGTTAACCGTACATTTCATTGGCACGAACGTTGGACTCGGTAATTTCGACAGATCATTTGTTTTGTGTTTTTTTTTGCTGTGTTATTACATTCTTTGCTTACAAGTTACATTGTTTCTCGACCAAGTTTCGTTTCATTCTTCCACTGTATAGCGTAACATAACTTCATGGCCCCAAATGGTTGAACCTCAACCAAGCTTTATAACCTACATGTATAACATAATTTACATCCAGTTACGCAAAATTTTTGTACACTTTTTTCCGAATCTTTATAACCTTCCCCAGAAGAAAAGTCTCCGATTTCTGCTTTCATTTTTTGGTTTTGGGAGTTTCGCTTCACATAATTTATATTTCTTGTGTATTTCAGATTGCTTTGGAAGGGCAATTGGTTCATACAGGAGAAGAGCTGTAATATACTTGCTCTGATAGTGAGGTACACTTTTGGAAATATTTTCCACCATATATTATTTAGGAAACTGTTGTGTGTGCAGGCGGGTATATGCGTGTATGTATGATTTATATAAACCTTATGGCATGATTTAATTTCTTTCTTATAACATTAGTGCTAGAAAAAAAACACATGATGGCAGTTATGCAAATGGTGATGCCTCGAACTCCAAGAGGAAAATTACTACCATTGATGATGTTTTGGATGGACTGGTGAAATGGCTTTGTGCACAGGTATGCTGCTTATGTTCAATACCTTTACCATTCCTTCGATGTCGAGAGCCTGTAACATAAGGAAAGACTGAGACTTTCTCTTTTTGATATGAAAAACAATTTTTCTTTTCGAACTGATCGCTTGTCACGACCCGATATTTTACTATGAGCCGTGATTCAAAAGATAATGTGTATGCAAAGAAAAAGTTGAGAAGGTGTAAAGGCAAAATCATTTATTCCTAAAACCGAAAGTTTCAATACAAAGATTCAACAAATGAAAGTTCCAAAAAACAAAAATGTGAAAAATCTAAATGAAAAAAAAAAAAAAAAAAAAAAAAAANAAAAAAAAAAAAAAAAAAAAAACTAGACTGATGCCCTGGGACATGCATTCCTCCGTGACAATTCGCCCCTCTGATCACGCTCTACCTCGACCCAACGCCTCATGTACCTGAAAAAAAAAAAAAGAGATAGCAGGAATGAGTATAAAATTATACCCAATAGGCCACCTACTTGTAGGCTCTCATCGCATCCTAAGCTTAACTGTCAACACGAGTTTCTCATTGGCTCTAGGACGTCTAGTTCTAATCTTAGCCCCTTAGGGGTTTCCCCTTTGGACTTCTATTGTTCTCCGTCCTCTCATTTGGTACCTAGGGGTTCCTTATGCTAAGTTGGACTGACCGGTATCTCTCTACGAGGCACTACCTCTACATGGCTAATTGAGACCACATGGTATCTTGCCTAGGGGTGTGCTGAATACCTCCTAAGCCCATAATAGTCCCCCTGGGGGGCGCGACCCAACCCATTCCCATGCAGCTAATAGGCTATACTACGTGGGGACATATTTTTCATGCGAAACGGCTAGGAGCAGTAAGAACTGATCAGGACCTCTAGTCCTCCCACGAAACTATAGACACCGTTCAGACAACTAGCAGCCTATGAACATCCCTAAGGCACTACGTTTACCGTAGTGATCTGCTAAATTCCTAGGGGAGGGGTCGATCTAGGCTCAGTGGCTAGCCACTCTAATCTTGGATCCCTAGGCTTATTCCTAAAACGTTTCCTAAACATTACATCGTCTCCTAAACATTTCCAAAAAGAAGCAAGCTTCAAGAATCACATACATTATACCGTTTATGCAAAGATAGGAAATTATGCTCATCGGGGTGATAACATCCATCAACACCCGGAACGCAGAGTTCACAATTCTCCCATCCTCCTCTCAGCATGCATAAACAATTACACACAAAGCAGAAGCATAAAACATGTTTAACTTGTCATAGTTCACGTACTTTGCAATTTAAACTAATAACATAGAAAAGTCTAATCAACTAAGGAAACTAATGTAGCATGCATGCATACTAAGGCGATTCCTACAAGTATTTCTTCCTAAGTTCCGTGTGGTGACCATTGTGATGTCCCACATTGGTTGGAGAGGAGAACAAAATACCATTTATAAGGGTATGGAAACCTTCCCCTAGCAGACGCGTTTTAAAGCCTTGAGGGGAAGCCCGAAAGGGAAAGCCTAAAGAGGACAATATCTGCTAGCGGTGGATTTGGGTCATTACATCGCTACTTCAAAATTTTCAAAGAAAACTAAGATCCTATCACCAACAAACAAAAAAACAAACTTTAAAAACCAACCACAAGGCATCCGGATGCAACAAAATCAGAAAATTTCTCAATATATTTGTGAGATCCCACCTCGGTTGGGGAGGAGAACGAAACATTCTTTATAAGGGTGTGGAAATCTCTCCCTAGCAGACGCGTTTTAAAAATCTTGAGGGGAAGCCCGAAAGGGAAAACCCAAAGAAGACAATATCTGCTAGCAGTGGGTTTGGGCCATTACAAATATTTTGATGTATTGCAAGTATGGTCATCTCAACTTATTCTGGAAATGATGTCGGTTGATATTGTTTTGTGGTTTTTACCTTGGAAGATCTCAAAAAAAAATTCCGTGTTAACACTTGTGATTAATTGGTATGAACACGAGATTTAGTCAGCAAAATCCATAAAAGAAATATGTTATGTAAACATAAATATAAACCAACATATTGTACGTGCTTCTTTCGTTTGAACTTCGAAACATAATGAATAAGACCAGCTGCTGGTCATCCACATCCGCTCTAGTTTCATTGATGCTGACATAGTGGTCTTAAAATGTTGTATAGCTGAAGAATCCTTCACATCCCAGTCGTGCTGTACAGACTTCTATCAATTGCCTTGCAACTCTGCTGAAGGAACCAAAAGTCAAATCCTCCTTTGTCCAAGCAGATGGAGTGAAGCTGCTCATCCCTTTGATTTCTCCTGCGTCGACTCAACAATCTATTCAGGTAATCGTCGTCGTTCACTTCTTGACAATGGCACTCATCTTCATATTAGTTGCATGTTTACTTGGGATTTCTTATCATATTTATCATGTAACGCTCGGTTCACATTTTTTAAGCTGTCTCCAGTGTTCAATTACTCCATTTAATTTGAAATCTGCTATTATTAAGCTTTTAACATTGAAACTAATTGTTCTTTTTCTGACAGATTCTATATAAAACATGTTTTTGTGTTTGGCTTTTATCATATTATGAGCCGGCTATTGAATTCTTGGCCACTTCCAGAACCCTTCCAAGACTTATCGATGTCGTCAAGAGTTCCACAAAAGAGAAGGTGAAGCCATCGTTTAGTACATGTGTCAATCTAATTAAGCTACACGTTGCCCTGTTCTTTATATTTTAGTTTTCTATAACTGACTTGTATTCATTCTGCCCTGTACATTCTTTGCAGTGTTACACCCTGCGTTTATACTTTCATATCTTCGAGTAGATTAGCGACGTACACTATGTCGACTAGTTTACCATGTTCAACTTCTAACATCAATGTTTACATAATTTGTTTGTGATATTTCTACTAGGTTGTCCGAGTCGTTATTTTGACCTTAAAGAACTTACTTCACAAGGGGACATTTGGAGCTCAAATGGTGGGTCTCGGACTACCACAAGTTGTTCAAAGTTTGAAATCCCAAGCATGGAGTGATGAGGTACGAAAAGTTGAAGATTTTTCATTTTCTTTATAATAGCCAATGCACCAACACCATTGATTGACATCAAAGAAACCGTCCTTGATCTGTTTGCTTTTTTTATGGTTGATTCAATGTCACCTGTGTTTTATCCAAATCTTTGATGGCTGAAGTATTATTCTTTGAGATCCCACATCGGTTGGGGTGGAGAACGAAACACCCTTTATAAGGGTGTGGAAAACTCTCCCTAGCATACACATTTTAAAAACCTTGAAAGGTAGCCCGAAAGGGAAAGCCCAAAGAGACCAATATCTACTAGCGGTGGGCCTAGGCCATTACAATTTCACCTCTTCTGCTTCCATTTCCCCCTTTCTGTATCAAATATAAGTTAACTTTCGTCTACCCCTTGTACGTTCTTCTGAGCGTGTAATGGATGACATCACTCATTGTTCCTGATATTTCCGGTTCATATTTTCCCGACCGTTAGATCTTGTTTACTAAACGTTTGTTCTATGACCTCAACACTTTTCTAGATAAGACTTCCCTATCATGTCCTCTATTTTGATCTTTCTAAAAAGAGGGTATTGGAGGAACTGAAGATAGGTTTGTGATTGAACTTTACTGGGTTTTTACAGAGAACATTTTACCTTTCCATAGTCTCTTTCATTGTCACGGACCCCGCTTCCCCGCTTCCCCTATTGTAAAATAAAAAATTTGCAAAAATAGCTTCAAAACAGTTTCTTACCGATACACGGTTCACGGTTCACGGTTCATGGTTCACGGTTCACTGCCGATTCTTGCTCAAGCCTCCTCTCTCTATTTTTCCTTCTTTATAGTGTATTTACAAATGTGATTGCGAATATGCAATAGGACCTTTTGGATGCTTTGAATCAACTAGAAGAAGGGCTGAAAGATAACATCAAGAAACTAAGTTCTTTTGACAAGTATAAGCAAGAAGTCCTTCTAGGCCATCTTGACTGGTCTCCTATGCACAAAGATGTAAATTTCTGGCGCGAAAATATCACAAGCTTCGAAGAGAACGACTTCAAGGTTTTTTCCCCAGCTATGCTTATTATGTTGCTATCCTTCATAGATCCATACAATATATGACAGATATCGAGTCACGAAAGCCAAAGTAATACGTAAATTTTGTTTGTGATGCAGCTATTGAGGGTCCTTATCACCATTCTGGATTCGTCGAGTGATCCAAGGGCTCTAGCAGTCGCTTGTTTTGATCTTTCCCAGTTCATTCAGCACCATCCTGCTGGGAGAGTTATAGTGACAGACTTGAAGGCGAAGGAAAGAGTGATGAAACTGATGAATCATGAGAATGCTGAAGTTACCAAATATTCCCTCCTCTGTATTCAAAGGCTGTTCCTAGGTGCCAAGTATGCCAGCTTTCTGCAGGCTTAAGTCGGTTTTCGGGTAAGAGACGCCTATGTAAGTTGTAATAAACCCGCCCCATCCCGGGCGCTGGAGCTTTTTCTAGAGGGGTTATTATGTTTATTAAGTGATTATGTTCTTAATTTTTTGGTGTGATTATTCAATGAGAGATTTTGTTCAGTTCTTGCATTCCCAGATTGTTCATGATCATAATGAATAAAGACGCCACATTTTCATTCATTGTGTTTTTATTCATAGAGTTGGAAGAGACCTCTATGAGATATATGAGCCTCTTAAATATATATATATATATATATATATATATNCGATGTGTATTAAGAATTACGAGTGTGCACGGATTAGGTTGGAAAAATCTTTCAGACCAAACCTATTTCGAACCAACTTGATGGTGACTCGAGTAACCTAAATAGAGTTCATAACCCTCTATTTTCTGTTTGGGTTGGGTTCGATGGTTTTTTTTATAATTATTTTTAAAAAATCATATTTATCCATAATACATGTTATATTAATCATTAAAATTTTATAAAATTTTAATATTAAACACTTACAAGTTACAATGTATCATTGAGTTGACGTAACGTAGAAAATGTCGGTCAACTCGCAAATCGAGCTGAATTCGCATCCGTTAACATCTCCTCGTTCATATATGCTATTTGACTCTCCCTTCAAACACTCTATCTCGAATCTTCGAGAAATGAAAGTAAAAACAAAGAAATTCTCGATAGTTCATATATGCTATTTGACTCTTCCTTCAAACACTCTATCTCGAATCTTCGAGAAATGAAAGAAAAAACAAAGAAATTCTCGATCAAAGCTGATTTATGGTCGAACAAATAAATGAATCAAAATTGAAGGCTAAAATAGTCATATTAGCATTGAATATACATTAAATTATTTTTATATTTTCAACAAAAAAAAAAAAAAAAAAAAAAAAAAAAAAAAAAAAAAAAAAAAAAAAAAAAAANGGGGACAAATTAGAATGTGAAAAGGGGTTTGCTTTTGGAGAAAATTACAACAAACAAACAAACCTAAAAAAGGAATTTGAAGTCAAGAAATGGCAAAAACAAACTTAGCCCTTTCGTCTGCTTTCGTTGAACACCTCCCACCTTCCCAATTTTACCCTTTCCAATATAATTTTATTTTTTTTTATTATTTTTCACCTCAATATTATTATTAAATAATCTCAATGATTCATTAATTAAAAAAATTTGTATTTTTTTATTATTAATTGTCACGTCAATAATATGATCTATTAACATTAAAAATTAATTATAAAAAGAATTTCAATTAAAAGAGAAAATTTGTATTCAAAATCATACGATTTATTATTTTATTTTATTTTTCTTATTCCATTACTCTCCACGTGGCCAATTCCGCACGCCACGTTTCACCATCGCATTGGACGCCGGTCCACGCGCCTTCAGGCCCACTCTATAAATAAGCCCCGCGCTAGACGCTCTTATTACACCAATTCACAAATCACATATCAAAGAGATTCTCCTTCTCTCGACCTAACTTCTCTCTCTTTTCTTCTTCGACTCTCAGTTTCCATGGCGATCTCCGGCACTTCCAAGGTCTTCTACGTGGTTGCCTTCGCCATTGTGGCGGTCTTCTCGGCCGTCGCTTCCGCTCAGGAATCTCCAGTGCCGACTCCCGCTCCCGCTCCGGCGCTCGACCGAGGAGCGGCGGCTCTGCCTGCCGCCGCCTCCATGGCTCTTCTCTTTGCTTCCTTCTTCCTCTCGCTTCCTGCGCTTTTCAAGCTCTGAAGTAAATCGATTGCAGATCGTTCATTCTATTACGATACTATGATTTTATATTTAGATGTATTGGCGTTGGTTAGACTGATGATTGTTGATATTCGTACTAAATTTATTTGATCGGAAAATAAACGGAGATCTCTGGAATCTCCTTAGGTTGATTTGTTCATTGTTGTTCGTTAGTCTGTATTAGTATAATTTTTCAGTGTGATTTCTTATAAAAATAATAATATTCTCTCTCTTTTTGTTTCCGTTTCCGTTATGCTCTTTCTTTGTATATTATTACAATAAAATCAACAAAAGTTAAAATAAATTTGGACTTTAAGCAACATGTTGAATAATTTAACGAGAGAAAATTGGACTTTGTTCGTTGTCTATCAATTTTCCGTTGAACAAGCAATGGACTCGAGTCGGGGATTTATTTATTTAATTAATTAAATTGTACATTACTATTTTGTTTTTAATTTGGTTTTTAAACAGTTCAATCAAACCTCAGAGACATCTGAATATTGTTTATACGACTCGAAAACTCGACCAACCTTATTCATCTAACCAAAACCATTCAGGTTAATTTGCACCCAACTCGGCCAACTCTATCCCACTCTACAAAGATTAAAACCATTTGATGATGGTAACCATTATTAATGATTGTGATTTACAAACATTTAGGTTTTATGATATTTTAATTATTAATTTAACACCGAAAAGTAATATTTTTAAAAATAATTAATAAAAATAATATGACATCAAAAATAGAGAGGGAGAAGAAATTGGGTTGTAAATTCTATATAGATAGCTCGGGTCACTCATTCAACACTCCTATTAAATATAAATTCTAATTATAGAAAAACAACTTTTTCCCTCTAAATTCACCAAAAAAAAAAAAATCAAATTGAGGACTAAATTTGTCATTTAATTTTGTTAAAGAATGTTATAGTATTATTTATTTTCTAAATAATAAATAAATCTTATATTGCGTGGCCTCTATTCGTAGTATATTTTATTTTGTAAATTAATAAAAAAATTAAACATTTGACTTTTTTTTATATTTTTTATTTAAATTCCCAATCAACAGACAGTTTATTCAATAAATATTAATTTTCGATATTAAATTCATGAAATCAATAGTATTGACACCTCAACCTTTCAACTGTCTAACCTCTAATTGTCAAATTTTTATTATTATTTTCAAAAATATATTTTTTTATTGGATTCTTAAATATTCGACGTACGCTCGTACGTGTGTTTTTTTTATTGCATGTTATATATATATATATATATATATATATATAAATATAAAATTAATTAATTAATTAGTTAATTAATTACAAAGTTGGTTCGAGTTAGAATTTAGTTATCATAATCTTAAATTTTAATATTTTAACCATATAATTTGATAAAATTTTATAAATATCTTATGTCAAATCATAAATATTATTTTAAGATTTTAATATATTTTGTTATAGGTTTTCAATAATAACTTATTTTCAGAGAATTATAATTTTCTTTGGACAATTTTATTTATTTATTTGAAAAGTAGCTTTTAATTTTATTCTAAATATAATTAATTAATAATGGATTAAAATACTATTTGGTCTACAAATTTTGTTTTAAGATTTGAGAATGTTTGATTGATCCACGACAACACTAATTGGTGTGAAAGTTATCTTATTTATAATTAAATAAATAAGAGTAATAAACAAAAAATAACAATAAAT
Organism: Cucurbita pepo subsp. pepo; assembly: GCF_002806865.2. Taxonomy (NCBI): domain Eukaryota; kingdom Viridiplantae; phylum Streptophyta; class Magnoliopsida; order Cucurbitales; family Cucurbitaceae; genus Cucurbita; species Cucurbita pepo. Next base: position 4,346,817 of record NC_036656.1, on the reverse strand, counting down.
GAAAAGATACTTATAGTAATAAAGCAAATATCTAGATATTTCTCTTATAATAAAATATCAAATATGATATATATTAATTATAATCTTTTTTTTTAAATCGTCACGGCTAATAATTTATTTACGTCTATAATATGAAATTTAAAGTACACGAACTAAAATAATATTTCAAATCAATAACTAGAGCGATGTAATAGTAATTTAATTTGTATCTTAAATTTTAAAAAAAAAAAAAAAAAAAAAAAACTTTTTTTTCTCTAATTTTTTTAATCTCAAAATGAGAGATAATTGAATAAAGCGTCACGTTTACGTTATAATTAATAATAAATGAAGAAAATAAAGGCAAGAAAAAAGAAAAAAAAAATAAAAAACAATATTACAACCCAACGGCATCCACCAAAGTCTAACACGTCAAGAAAAACCTATAAATAATTTGAGACTATTTTGTCTTGTCTTTTTCATTTTTCGGAAAAAAAAAAACAATATTATATATATATATATAATGTTATTTCCAAATTTAATTATTTTTATAAAATTTAAAATTTCTCTTCTTTAAACCATGTCGACGGAGCGCCGCCGGTAGAGACGGGTCGTTTTCCTCTTTGTCAGTGGCAGTTGCGGCGGCGATATCCCACCGGCATGAATCAATTTGGAGATTTGTATTTAATTTTATCTATTTTTACTATATTAGTGGATAAATGTATCTATCTTAAATCTTTTAGAGCAATTAATAGAATGGATAGCCACTCGTTATCCTTTTTCAAAAAATACCAAAAGTTTTTGTTGTTTTCTCCACGTTAAATTTATAAAAATATTCTCTCGTCTATAAAATACTTTTATCAATAGTATTACGTTTAAAAATATATTAATTAATTTAAAAAAAAACACTAATACACTCGAGTTTTATAATATTGAATGGAAGCTGTCTATTTATAATTTATAGGTCATCTTTCTGCTAATGTTATATTTGAAAGTTTACTGAGAAATGTGATACTTACTGTAAAAGTATTTTGGAATTTATAAAGAAAAATTAGAGATATTTTTTAAGTTTTAATTTTTTAAAAAAAAAATATAGATGAAATTGAAACATGTTTTAAAAATATTTATTATTATTATTATTTTAAAATTTTAGAAGATATTTTTGAAAAAAAAATGGTGAGAGTAAAATACAAATAAGAATTATTTAAGGTTGGAGTATTTAAAAAAAAAGATATTAGTAACTTTTATATTACCCTATTTTGAGAAAAAGAAAATGTACGTGGAACAAAAAAAACGTCCGCTTTGGGACCAAAAAAAAAGCCATCTGATTGCCACGCTAAAAATTACCTCCGCCGTAGCGCGAAAATCAGCTCCACCGTCACGCTGCCCCGGTGGGCTTCTTCCTCCGCCGCCGCCTCCTCCTCCTCCATACAAGAGCTCTTGATTTCTCTCTCGTTCTGTAAGTTTTCGGTTCCTCTCAAACCTACTTCAATTCTCGCGGTTCGCAAAGTCCATTTGATTCTGAAACCCCTAAAATCGATTTTAAACTTTTTGACTTTTTGGTCTAAGATTTAAGCCTATTTTGCTTCGATTTTATCTAGGTTTTTGTCAATCTCCAAGAAATTCCCCTGTTTCAGTCTTTATGCATCTAGGTTTATGTGTATTCCAACTAGTTTTTGTGTTGAACGCCTTCAGTTTCCATCGTTTAATTGTTATGAGGAATTTTGTAATCAAGGGGTTGATCCTTCAAATGTTTGTTCTGTTTGATCGAGTGTAGTCAATTGCAACTCGAAAAATCATGCTGCTGCTTATTCATTTGTGGAACTGTGTCTGAATTTTAGTATCTGGGGCTTAGCCTTGTTAACGTAGCCTGGTTTATCCTAGAAGCTCTTTGCTTAGAACCCTAAGAATCTTTGCTTCTTTGAGGCATTAACAATGGATTACACATTAATCTTCTTAAAGTGTTTGGCCATGAGTATCAAAAAAACTGAAGTATAAGTAACAATTAGTATGTCTCAGGACAAAATGAGTATTAGAATTTGTCTAGATCATATTGGTTTGTTCCTTTTGGAGTTTAATGAAAAGTTTTTGTCTTTAATGCATACTTTCAGGATGTCTCCGGTGCGAATTCTGGTTATGTACAATGGCGATTGGATATTTAGTGAGAATGGTTTTGAATTTAATGGCGACAAATTAAAAGGAATCGTCGTCGATGAAAAGATTACATATACTGATCTTCTGGACAGAGTGTATGATATTGTCAAAGTTGACCGAGCTGAATTTGTGGCTACTATGAAATGTTTGTATAAAGCTCATGTTCCGACTCCACCAACAGAGATATTAGACAATGAAGATGTCGATTTTTTCATCGGTGAGAATCTTGTAGACGACCATGGCAGGAGAACACCGTTGTGCATCACTATCAAGCGTAGAGAATCGTTAAATCAAGGAAAGGAGGTGCATTATCCAGCTCCGTTCGACTCGGGAAGTGTAAGTAATCAAACTTCTGGTTTTGTGCCTACTGCACAAGATTCTCAGTTTCCTCCCTTTCTTGCTCTTACTGAAACCGAAGAACAGAACACAACTGCTATAAGTTGTGGCCCTCAGGAAGACTTGAATTGTGATGATGAGATGCAAAATGTTGTTCAACATCAACACGAGGACTGTAATGATAATAGAGAACGTGATAACGAGGTAGAAAACGTGCATATGCAGAACGATACTTATGGATGTAGCGATGAGATTCATCCCCATACCTCGAGTAATATGTCTTTCGATAGTCTTACTGTTCGAAATGGCAGAAAAAGCATCCAAGTATATGAAACTCCTGATCCATTGAACTCGAGCATTCAACCATGTATATATTCCGAGCAGCTGAACGTTAATGTGCCGAAGAATTTGACTATCGAGCAGTGGACGTCTAATTATACCATAGCAGTGGGGCAATCTTATCCAAGCAAGAAGGATGTACAGAGCAAATTAAGTCTGATGGCTATAAGAGAAAATTTCGAGTTCAAAGTAAGGCGTTCGACAAGAGACTTATTGTTTGTTATATGTGTAGATAAAGGCTGCAAATGGCGAGTTCGTGCATCGAAGATGAACGATTCTGATTGCTTTTTGATAAGAAAATTCCACAACGTCCATACTTGCTCGACCGAGAAGTTTCATCGCAACCATCATCAAGCCAGTAGTTGGGTTGTTGGTCAGCTGATCAAGTCCAAGTTTGAGGAAGGTGCATCTGATTATAGACCAAATGACATAATCAAAGATGTAGAGAAACAACTTGGAGTTACCATATCTTACGATAAAGCTTGGAGGGCACGAGAGATCGCTCTTCGTTGTCTAAAGATATCGTATGACCGAGAGAAACGGTCTCGTGGGAGACCCAGAAAGGAAAAACTTGTATCGACTGACAAAGAGCCGTCGCTTCGATTGTGTGGGACTTGTGGTGGTCGTGGTCACAATAGAAAAACATGTAGGAGTCTCATTGTTCTACAGTGAAGTGTTTAGAGGACTGGGAGTTATGTTTAAAGAAAAACAGTGAGTTAATGAAGGAGTAGGTAGATCTTGACCCTTTTTTTGTGGGGATCTTCAATAAATGAAACATCATATATTCAAATGATCATCCACTTTCTCAATTTAAGGTTTGTGTTTTTCAGAGAATGGTATCCTAATCCTTTGTATAGCTTACTAAATGAAGACAACCTATGCAACCAGCACCCTTGAAGCTCGAAGTTCGTCGGCGACGTCAACGGAGTTTGGCTTCGTTGGTGGAGACTCGACTGCAGCAGTGCGATCGTTGTGTTAGTGTACTATCTGTGATGGATTTCCACGGCTTTCCTACTTATACTAAGAGAAATTTCGACATTTGATATGAGATTTTATTGTAGTTTTTTGAAGTACATCAATGTGGAATTGAGGATTCAAAGAGTATGTACTGAGCTATGTATGAAAAATGTAAACATTTTGAGTGTTTGAAGGTTTTAATTCAGTTAGAAAACTTGAATCGAATTGAGAGTGAGTCGAAACTAGTGTAGACAAACTACTACTTGCTAAATCTTATTGAAAACCTTGAGTTCTTTCCATATGGTAACAACTTAAAAGAGCATTACAAACTGCAGGACATATAAATCAAATTTGATCTCTCAAAAGCATTGAAAATGCATTTGTACGAACAATTCTCGAAGAAGGAACTAGCCTCGAATACCCTTCGGTTGCATACTGTGGTACTGATCGAGATTTTTTTTCCGAACTGCGTGTGTATATCAGTTTCCCTGAAAGTCCCAGCAGCCGAAAAAGTATGCTATGGCTCGCCGCCCCAGAATGATTCACAACCTCCAGCAATGGCTTCTCATTTGGCTGGTTAAGGAAAATCATCTTTAGAAAGCCAAACAGCATAGAACGCACGACTGCGATTCAACATCGAATCAATGAATTCTCTAGCAATAGACCAACAATGGCATGTCAAGAACTGATTGCCTCAGTTAAATTCGCTCCAGATGGGCGTTCTTCTGTATCGGTAGATTCTCTGATGATAGAACCGAGCATCTGATGCCGCCTCATTTCCTGAGCTTTCCTTCTATTGGATTCAAGGATGATAAGGAGAGCAGTGATATCAGCAGGACTTACCCCGCCAACTCTACTTGCTTGACCGATCGTTTGTGGCCTCACCTGAAAGTGTAACAATCTATTTGTATTTGAACAGGTACATGTTGCAGAATCCCATACAATTATATCATATGAGATGGCTAAGAAAAAGTTCCAAATGTATATCCATGGCCTGGCATGAAACTCTACCCTCTCCAAACTACTTTCAGGCTTCTTCTTGACATGTTTGTTCCAATTAATACCCAATTGAATGTGTACTTCATGCTAGTAAAGAGAGAAATGGAAACAGAAACATCCAATACAGACATCCACCCCAAAGACATCACTATGAAAATTGTTAAAGACGAACGACGAACCTTAGATAGTTTCTCACGGGCCTCGAGGGACAATGTCGTCATTGCATAGTAATCCAAGTCTTCAGGAAGTACTCTATGTTGTTGATGAACCATCTATAAGCATGACAATGAGGTGGAAAAGGTTCATACCCGAAAGGGATAGCGATTCAAAAAAAGAATCTACAACACAGTTTGAAAGAAGGGCAGAAGATGTGAGAGAACCTGCTGGAGTTGTGTTTGCTGCCGTAAAATGAAACCCTCATATTTGATATCAATCTCTACACAATCCTTTTCAGATTTGGTTAAGAGCTTATTCCCAAAACCATGCTTATCGAAAACATTATATCCTATGTGCGGTTTCTTAAGAAGACTCTCCAATGTCGAATAGTCCTTCACGGGCTGACCGGACTGGCGGGAAATATCAGCAGCCAGCTCTCCTCCTACAATGAAAATATGAAAAGTCTACCAATCTCAGATCTCAGAACATCATGTTTTGGATCTATTTTATAGTGAAAGGATGAAATTACAAATGAAAGAAGTAACAATCAACAAACCTGATATCCTGACAGTTTTCAATCTCTTCTTCTCATCAGATATTCTAGCTTGCTTCTCTTGGTATAGTTTCCAGCGCCTATCATCTATTAACCCAATTTCACGGCCAAGAGGTGTGAGACGGCTATCCGCATTGTCAGATCGGAGAAGTAAGCGATGTTCTGAGCGGCTAGAAACAGGTAATTATTTTTTTATGATTACTAAACAACATCACACATAATTGACTATAGTGTAAGTATAACATTCTGAATTCTTATTTGTACTTTGTAGGTTTATAAAGAATATACAAGACAACATAATGTACACGGGTAGAATAATATATTGAACAGCTACCTTGTCAACATACGATAAGGCTCACGAAGGTCTTTTGTGACTAGGTCATCGATTAAGGTCCCGATATAACTACTTTCCCTCTCAAGAACAATGAGGGACTTGCCATCTGAAAATCTGGCAGCATTGATACCAGATATAATTCCCTGCACAGTTCAATAAACCACGGTTAAAAGATATGTATTAGACTACAATACTACATCATACAATCATACTGGGCCAACACATAATTCGGATCGAACTCAAAGACACAGTTGTACAACATATAGAACAGACCACGTTCAAGTAAGGTCATTATCCTACAATGGATATAAAAGACAACATTATATTCTTTGTAATGAATAGCTTCAGATGAATAAAACTTGGCAATAAATCAACTAGGGGGCACTAAGACGCATACTTGTGCAGCTGCTTCTTCGTAGCCTGTGGTTCCATTTATTTGACCAGAGAAGAAAAGTCCATCAACTTTTTTTGTCATAAGAGATCTGCTACATTGATGAGCAGGCAAGAAGTCATACTCCACAGCATATGCAGGTCGAAGCATTGAACAGTTCTCAAGGCCTGGTAAAGTTCTCAAAAGTGGCAACTGTAGTCGTTCTGGCAAACCAGTAGAAAATCCCTGCACAGAATGCTACATCAAAGAACAGAACAAAACAAAGCAATATGGGACGACATAAGAGTTCGACTCAATGCTTTATTTCTGTCCTAGTGGATCCTGATTCGACATTATAAGTATATTTCCTTTTTCCCAGAGAAAAGCAACTTTTACCGGACAATAGAAAAAACCCAAAGCCACTATCTTTAACCTTAAAAGATCCCCAAGAAGGGATAGAAAAGTTAAGTTTGGAAGCATGAAGGTTATTAGCAAAAGTAGGAAGATTCCGTTTCATGGTTTCAGGACATGGAACTATTTTAGGAAGCTCGACTTCTGAAAACATGCATTAACATAACAATTGGATGGGTTTCCGTGTTATAAAACGATTTTTTTTTTTCAAGTTTTGCTTCTCATCTTTATTCATTTCTTCCTCCTGATAAGACATTCATTTCATCCTGTTATTTAAAAAAGATGAAAAAGAAAGATCCAAGCTGATGTTCTAGAGCACCTGCACATAAAGCTCAGGCACATTCCGGCCCTCTGGCTCAAGAAAAATCTGATGAGACTCTTTGTCTTGAAACCTCACAATCTATAAGAGGAAAGACGGACAAATTAGATATATTTTAAATCATAAGAAACAAATTAATTTATTTGAAGCTATAGATTAAGTGATGAAAGAAAGGAACTATAGAAATATTAAAATAAAATTGCAAGGTACTGTTGTTGTCTAAAAAACACATTTTACCCCAACAATGAAGTTTATTCCATATCAGACCTGAAGTTCAACTCGGAGAATGGTTCTGCAGAACAGGGGTCTCACATAAACTAAACATTTTATATAGATCAGATCATGCATTATGTTCTAAATACCATTTATAATTGTTGTGTATAATGTAATCCAAGTACTTTCCTGTAAAAATGATCTACTCTTATTTTTCTGTTTTTTAGAACACATGAATACAGTTGTACAACCTTTAGAACGAATCTTGTTCAAGTAAGATCGTTGCTCTTACTCTTTTTATTATCTATAAAGTTGTCCTTTATTAATTATTCCACATTCCCAATCGTTGCTCTTGCTCATTCAATGAACTTCCTTTTCTTATTGACCCAATGATTTTGGAACATTGCAACATTTCATCAGTTTGCAAGTTCAATCAGCGACCTACCACAGGAAGTCAATAATTTCCTTATACTAACTAATAAAAGTAGGATCCAAAATCTGACAGTCTTGAATGTAACATAGAGTTGACTAAATTGACTTTTCAACTTTCATGATTGCTGGGAAGTTGGTTGAGTGATTAATGATACTAAGTCGACAGTCCAGATGCCAAAAAATCAGGGGGAAAAATAAAATCTATTGTCTCTTCACTCTGAAAGCTTATGGGTGCTAATGATAGGAATGCCTTAGTAATAGCACAACATACGGATATTTTACAAGAAATGGAAAAGGAAGTATATAAGAACGAAAAATTAACCAAAAAAAAAAGAAAAAAAGGAAAACATGTAGGAGAATTAAGTTTTCCTCTTACTCGAGATAAATTTGCTAGCAAGCAAAACACTAATATAGAGATAGTTGTAAGGAGAGAAAAAGGACCTCTCACATTCTACAATCTTCTGAAAAAACATTTCTTCAAACTCAATTGAACTTAACTGAAGATTAAGATTTAACCATAGAGTCTAGGTGTTAAAAGGTTTGAATCTGTACCTTATCTTCAATTGAAGGGCAGTATCTAGGCCCTTTTGCTTCCACCCAGCCTCCGTAAGTGGGAGTTTCATGCAGATTCTCCTTGATAAGTTCATGTGTACTTTTTGTAGTGCGAGTCAGATAGCAGCACATTTGCTCTCTCTCAATGTGACAATCAGGATCGAAACTAAACCAATTGACCTGTTTATAACCACCTCAAGCTTAGAAGATAACCATTTAGAGCTGCAAAATCATAGCAAAAATAAAAAAATGAAAGCAAATAGTCTCATTTCAGGCTTGAATTTGATAGAAACTAGTTATATTTTAAACGTAAATCCAACGAGCCTTCTAACAACAGGTACACATCCAAACAATTACAAGGTCAGCCTATCTAGTACATTCAGCAATTGAGCAATAAAACATGTCGGCATGGTGATGCTCTGATACACAATGCAGCCAAACAGGTTGACAACTTGATCCACAAAAATAAAAACGGGAAGCATGTTATGAAGATGCAAAAGATACTTCAAATCTATTGAACCTACGTATGAGATCAAATGCAACAACCTCATCATCACCATGTTGAGGTTCCAGTGTAGAAAAGTCAACAGTTCGACAATCCACCCGGGCTGGGGTTCCTGTTTTCAACCGATCACTTTCAAATCCAAGACGTTGTAGGTTTTCAGTGAGTCCATGTGAAGCTGATTCACCAGCTCTTCCTGCAGGCATGGAAGTTCTACCAACCCATATTTTACCACTCATGAACGTTCCTGTAGTGAGAATAACTGCAGGTGCGTAGAAGTTCATTCCAAAAAAGGTGCAAACACCTTCCACATTGTCATTCTTTCCTAATAAAATATCTGTCACCATTGCCTCTCTAATAGAAAGATTCTGTGTGCTGCAAGGAAAAAATTACAACAGTTAGTAAGTGACATTTGCAGAATAGCCATAACCAAACAGAATTGACTATTTTGGATAATATAATAAACAGAAAAAGAAAAGGAAAAAAACAGAAACAAAAAGATGTGGTCATATGAGAAAAGCCGAAACAGAGAGGAAAAGGCACAGGCACAGATAGAAATAGCAAAATCTTGGGATAACATTTTACTTTCTTAAGTAATAAATGATTTTTTATGTTAGTAACTCAGCAATATGACATAAATACTTTAACTTCAACCTTGACCTTTGCTTCACAGTTCTACTCCGGCTATACCCAAATTTGTAAATAACTTTGTTGGCTACTTGTAACTTCCAAAAAGTAGAAAAGAAACGTTACAAGTAGAGGAACAGATTGGTTCCTATTACTTTTCAAATTAACAAAGAGGTGAATAAGAATGACTTCTTCGTTCGATGGGATAAGTTTTTGTGATCTATTGATAGAATTTTTCTTTTTTTGTAATTTCATCCGATCAATGAAATGGTTCAGTTTCCAATCCAAAGAAAAGAGAGACTTATACCAGTTCATATCCATTACATAGTCGATAAAATTGATAATCCAGTGATCTTGAATCCATGTGCTTACCATCCCCTTTGCCTTATTTTTCTTTAAAGCTCTTTGAAAATCTTATGACACCATGATCTACAACCAGGCGGTGGAGATATTTTTTTTTTTTTCCAGAATGCTGAAGAGCTTTTGTAATACTCATTTTAATCTTAGAACCTAAAAATTTACGGAGAACATCTGTCCCTGTATGCTGAAAGAAAGAGAACTCCCTGCGTGCCCAATAATTTTTTCCAGAAAATAAATTCTCAGATACGTGTGATCTTCAAAACACTAACGATCCTACAGTATTTGACAAATCTGTTAAATGCCATATCATTTTATAAAGAAGTCTTTTGAGGAGGTGATATACAGATCATGTTCAATAAGCAATGTCTGACTTGTCCAAATTTAAAATAAGATGCTGATTGGAAAGCAGCAAGTTAAATTAGAAAGCCCAGTGTTCACACCATAAATATGGAGCATATTCTCTAAAATCATACCTAGAGTCAATTAATAAAAGAACCCAGATCAAACAAAAAGTGGATATCACAACGGAATCATGTCAAATATTCATTAAAAGCAGAGAAAACCATCATCATTTAATCCCTACCAAATATTATAGATCATAACCAACCAAAGGAGGCTGAATTTACGACAATCACCTAAAAGAAAACATTGTTGCAAAGAGAGAATAATATTTTAAGGGGTGAAAAAAACTCAAGAAACTTGCCTTTCCACAATACTTTTCATTTGAAGTGCATACTCCCTTTTATCCGTTTGAGCACGCAATGCCCGTACAGCAGGACCTCTAGAGATATTGAGTACACGCTTTTGTAGATAGCACCTGAGGACAAAGATTAAAATGAATATTATACCAAAAATATGTACTATGAATAAGATCATTTTCAAGAGAAGAAGGAACGGAGAAGGAATAGTGAACAATCAATACAATGGCACGTGAGATATGAGGCATGGTTCTGATGTGTGTTGATGAGTTTGCGAGAGAGAAAGAGATGAGGGATTTCACAAAACTAAGAATATACTAATACCACGGGTGGTATGGAACCGAACTACAAAACGTGCTTGAATACAGACAGCTGGGAATTCTCTAACACCGTTTATGCAATAACAATTCAATTACTCCAATAGAGATTTTCGGTGGAAGATCATACAAAAAAGACCAAAAATTCAAAGCCAAAAATTTAATGTTTTAGGTGGAGTGATCTCCGAATGACATTTGGTCCCTTATCCTCCATGTTTCTTGGTGGACTTTGATGGCAAAGCTTTTCTGTAACCTTTTAGGTCTTTCTTTACTTGACTAAAGACTTATTTTTAGTTCGCTCCCTCTTTTGTGTGCTTTATTTTTGTATGCCCCTATATTCTTTCACTCTCAATGAAAGTTTGGTTATTCATTGAAGAAAAAATGTTTTGGGTGGAGGGGGGGGCATGCTTTAAAAATGATGATCTTGCACATACAGGATGAAGGTAAGTATGTGCAGATGCCAAGAACCAACTCATTATATTAGTAGCCATTCTATTCTAAATTATGAGAATGAATGATAGCGCTCTTTTTGAGAATATGTGAAGAACAGCATGCAAGGAAATTGGAAATATAGGAGGCTACCATAACATTACCTGTCAGCGACCTTACCAATTTCACCACCGAGTGCATCAACTTCATGCACAAGTTGAGATTTTGCAGGCCCACCAACTGCTGGATTGCAAGGCTGAAATCAAACTTCAAGGTTAAAAATGTTTTCCGGCAACGTCCTTTTGGTCTTTGAAATCTAAATATTATTGTAATTATACTCTAACAAATTTCTTGACCAATTGGAGATCTTTTTTGTAACTCCACATCCTTTTAATGTAATCTTGTTTCAAATAAAACCAGTAAAAAAAAAAAAAAAAATCTTGTACCTATAGCTATAGGATGTAATATTCTCTCATTTGTAACAAAACACTTCCATTGATATAATGAAAAGATACAACACCACAACCTATCTACTCCTCCAGTTCGAGTGGAAGTAATTTCATCAAGTTAGTACCCACTAGCTAATGTCCCCAAACTCTTTGGTTGCTCCCTATATATATCTTCCGTGTCATCGATTTTGTCCGGATCCTCCTTTTCTTCCAAGAAAAGGGAAGGAGAAGTATCTTCTTCGGTGGATCCCTCTTGTTCTTGTTTAGTCCCCTTCGTTTTGAAAGTGGTTTCTATTTCTACATTTGTTTCTTCCTCGCTTTCCCCCTTCCTTCGTTTCTTTCAGTTTCTTAGTAAGAGTGGGTGACGATATTCTGCCTAAATAGTAGACACGGGTAATAAATAAGAGAATACTAAAAATTCAAGCCACTAGCGTGTGGGTAAAAGAGGTGTTCTACCAACTGAGCTATAGACCTTGTGCTTATGATACTATGTCTTATCATGTAGATTATTCTTGTCAAGATGAATATTCTCTAATCCATTTTGTTGATTTATTTGATTGGTATTGCTTATCAATAATATTAGATTTATAATCTATCGATGTGATAGGGCCCATTTGTTTTTCTTTGTGATGATAAATGACCTACTTAACTCAGTGGTTAGAGTATTGCTTTCATACAGCAGGAGTCATTAGTTCAAATCCAACATCAATTACACTAACTTATAACCAACTAGCTCAATGTTTGTGCATATAGAATTCATCTTGTCAAATCAATCTAATAGACCTCGCATTAAGACTGAAATGATCAATATAATAGCTTGAATCCCAACCTGCCAAGCAATTCGATCGATATTGAGTGTCAGAAGAAGAGTTTTAGCCCCTAAACGAGCAGATGCAAGAGCAGCTTCACAACCTGCATGTCCACCTCCCACAACTATAACATCATACCTTTCATCGACGGCGCCAACGCCATTTCTCCAGTCTACATAACATCAAATGGCAAAAATATATATAAATATATATCAGAATGCAACAGAAATGTCATTCCAATTACCGAGAGCTAAACACCCCCACTTGATTACTCGACAATATAACATGAAGTCGTTATAAATTAGCAATGACTCTCATCCCAATTATGCTATAAACCCACAAAAACGACTACGAAAAATGCACCGAACCTTGAGAACTTGAACTGGCAGTAACAAACGACCTCCTATATGTGCAATTGCGGCGGAAGAGGACGGGGCGGTGAGGCGGTAGTTTCCGGCGAAATACAAGGCTGTGTAAAGAAACGGACGGATTGAATGGATGAAGGAACGGAAAATGGCGGGCGAGGCGAGGGAGATGAAACATAAGCAACCCTGAAGCCGCCATGAGTTACTGCAAATGTTGATGGTTCTAGCAGGACGTGCATACAAGCAGTTTCATTGGGTTTTGGTCTAAGGAGAAGCAACTGGGCGTAGGAAGATGATGACTTTGTGGTTCATCTACGCCCTCGCTTCCTTGAGTAAAAAACTGTAAAATATTATAAACAATTAGTAACTAAATTATGGTTAATTATTGAAATACGACTTAATTAATTGAATTATGCGAATTTAAATTACTAAAATATGTGAATTTTACCTCTTTTTAAATTTCACACTTAAAAAACCCTAATTTTTATAGGTTTTATATTTAAGACTAATATTATCGGTCATGGTCGGATGTCCACTGTTCTTATCTAATGACGTGTTGTCTATGGGTGCATGACCGTTCCAACTCCTTTTTCATGTTAGATAGATTTTTACTATTATTGTTGTATCAATACGAGATGTATGACCCGTCACCAAAATCACGTCTACACCCATCAGGGTTACGATGCCTCCAAATGTACTATAAGAAATGTGACTAATTATCGATCCTAAAATATATTAACTCAAATACGACCCAATGCTCGAGCATACGTCGATTCTTATATGCAAAATCCGAATTTCACATAGCTAACTTGTTCAACGAGTTATAAGAAGTGATATGAACAAAAATACATCAATCATACAATATACTTCAATGAAAATGTGAAGAAAATGTTGTCAAAATTATCAAAATATATTTCAATTCATGCCACATTGAAAAATAATTAAGTTTGATTGTTATAAATTTTGGGTGGGTTACACTTTAGAGTATTTTAATACTATTTATTTACTTAATAGCTAATTGAGTGATTCGAATATTTGTTTGAGATATTTGATCAACAATAATCATTCAAGCTAGACATAGTCGATCTTGCTTGTGGAGTGATTTGAATCTCAAATCATGTTTTTGCCTTGAGATATTTGATCAACAAAGTAATCCGAATCTTACTCCCTGTATAGTGATTCATCATCTTATCAACAAGTGTTCGCACCACCATCATTCCATTGAAGAGCCATTGTGACACTATTCACCCAAAATGTTATTTTTATTATTTTTTAAATCAAATAAATTGTGTTTTAGGTTAGGTTGAGAGAGTTTGAGGCTGAATGACTCTTGAAATAATAATAAATGTTTTATTTGATTATTTTTTAAAATTGGAATATTTTAACATTTTATTTTTGGAATATTTTAAAATTTTATTATCCATATAATTGGGTATAGTAGTTAGGATGTTAACCAATAATAAAGATTCGTTCTCATCAAATAAAATATATATATATATATATTTTTTTTTCATTTTTACTTATTAATTTAGATATTTAAATACATTTTTCAACGACTTTTATTCGTTAGTATCTTAATGAAAAGTTATTATTTTCGATTCAACTATATTTTAAAAAATTATAATATAAATGTTTATATATTATTTATTTTTGTTAATATAGAGTATTTTTTAAACGTATATATATCTCTAAGAGTATTTTTTATTTTTTTAAAAAACTTTTAAGGGCAGATTTTTTATTTTTAAAATTTAAAAAATATTAATAAAAATCTGAAAAGGAATAAATACTAATTGGTTCGAATAAATACTGTTATTTTTGATTTTGTTTTTGAAGCTTTTAAGGGGAAAGATTTGATAAAATATCGCAAAGCTGTCTTCAAAAGTGGCGGGAACCCTACTCCTCTTCCGCGTCTGCCATTCCACTTCCATTTTCTGAGTTCACTCTCTTCCACAAAAACCAGAGCCATGAACAAGGGCAGCGGTCGGAAAATTCGACCACCGCCTCAGAACCCTTCGCCGGCTCCACCGGCCAAGCACCAGGCACTGTCTCAAGAAGAAGATTTTGTCGATGAAGATGTTTTCCTCGACGAGAATCTTCTCGACGAGGACGCTCTCATCCTCCGCGACATTGAGGAGCGTCAGGCCCTCGCTTCTCGTCTCTCTAAATGGACTCGTCCACCTCTTTCCCAGGAGTACGTCTCCCAGTCGAAGAGCATTGGTGAGTTGAAAGTTACTGCTATGCTTCTGCTCGGGTTACTACATTTTTTTTTAATCATTTAGAAATTTGATGCGTGTTTGTGTGTTTTATTTACTTTTTTCACGGTTGGTGTTTCAGTGTTTCAGCAATTGGAAATTGATTATGTGATTGGGGAAAGTCACAGAGAATTGTTGCCGAATTTGTCTGGCCCTGCCGCTATTCTAAGAATTTTCGGGGTTACGAGGGAAGGTTTGCATCCGTTTACGAATTATAAAATTATCCGTTATTCTAATGAGCGATATGTCCCGAAGATAATGGTAACCATTTGTTAGATGTCCTAAGTATAGCTTGTGTGACTACTGACATTATCACCCCTCGCGTTAAGCCATTTGCATACATTTTTCTTGCTCTGTGCTTGTGCGAAAACTGGCCCTGTGGCATTGCGAGAGTAATTTCCTTGAGGTTAGGCCACACTCCATTTTGTATGTGTATGACGAAGGTTAAATTGTCCAATTGAGGATCAGCAAGGGCTGGATCATCAATAGCGAAGAGCTACAAAGAAAGAATAAAACACTCAATTTTCCATGGAGAAAAATTCTGGTATAAATTATAATAACAGAATAAATATTAAGATTTATAAGGAAATACTATATATTCTAATAACTTAGGCTATAGCCACTGTTTGACTGAGTGGAGGAGAGATTCTCTGATTCTCTATGTTAGAAGTCTTGTGTGAGATTTATTGTTGAAAGTTTTTCTTGTTTCTGTAAAGTACGCTTCTACTCATTTGGTACACCATTCTGTTGGATATATACTAGGACATAGTGTTTGCTGCCATGTTCATGGATTTGAACCATACTTCTATATCAGTTGCCCTCCAGGAATGGGTCCTGATGATATCTCTCTTTTTCACCAAACACTTGAGGTAATGCATTATATCAATTCACCTGTTGATACTAGTGCAATTTGAAGTTCTAAAAATCTGCCGTTGTTGAATTGGTGATGGTGTTTCAGACTAGAATGAAGGAGATGAATAGGAACAGTAAGGCACCTAGTTTCGTGCGCCGTATTGAATTGGTGCAAAAGCGAAGTATTATGTACTACCAGCAGCAAACTTCTCAATCCTTTCTTAAAATTGTTGTTGCACTGCCAACAATGGTCGCCAGCTGCCGTGGTAATTATTTATCTTTTTGAAGTAATTTCTCAATGGGGAGGTACAAGTCTTATATGGTCTTTCATTATTTATCTTTCACTCTTTTTGTATGCATCGTTTAATAAGTTATATTTTCCACGCCATTTGTATGTCTCTTTGTTCTTTTAGAAATAATTATCCGTAGAGTAACACAAATGCTTTTTATTTTTTTAACTTCTTTGTAATGTTTCATTTTATCAATGAAAACTTATGTTTCTTTTTCTTTTTAACAGTGTCCCTATGAGAAGTCTGATGTCATGCTTTATCTCATTTGTATTGTTGTTAACATTCTTTTTCCAGGTATTCTTGACAGGGGCATACAAATCGATGGCTTTGGTATGAAGAGCTTCATGACATATGAAAGCAATGTGCTATTTGCCCTCCGTTTTATGATTGATTGTAATGTTGTGGGTGGAAACTGGATTGAGGTTCCTGTGGGAAAATATAAGAAAACTGTTAGAAATTTATCATATTGCCAATTGGAGTTTGATTGCCTGTATCCTTTTGATCTACAGGTGTCTGTCTTTATGTGTATTTTTTGAAATTTTTATTCAAGTTCTACTTTTAGACGAGCTTTTTATTCTGGATACTTTCCTTAACACTCTTCATAGATATTCAGACTTGATCAGCCATGCCCCCGAAGGGGAATTTTCTAAAATGGCTCCATTTCGGATCTTGAGTTTTGATATTGAGTGTGCAGGGCGTAAAGGCCATTTTCCTGAGCCTACCAAGGATCCTGTAATTCAGGTTTAACTCTTTATTTCATCTAATTGTGTGTGCTAAAATCAATTTCTTGGCTTTTCAGTTATGAACTTTGTATACTTTTTCTTGGTTTAGGTTTTGACCTTTTCTGAATGACTTTCTTTCTAAGAAAAAGAAGTTTGTTTACCCTTTCTGAACGAGTCTACCTATATCTAGGTGGCAAACCTAGTTACTTTGCAGGGAGAGGACCAACCATTTATTCGCAATGTCATGACCCTTAACTCTTGCTCTCCTATTGCGGGCGTTGATGTCTTATCATTTGATACAGAACGTGAAGTTTTGCTGGCTTGGAGGGTATTATCATATGACATCCTTTCATAATTAGTTGTTCAAATGATTGTTATCCTTTCTGTAAAATCTTAGGTGAATCCTGCATTCATGAAATAACTACCAATGATATTTCCTAGAGTCTAAAGAACTCTTTTAAAGAATTCATGGTAACTTCTAGACTTATGCACAATATTTGATGGCTTTATTCTTGCTACTGTTTTCAGTATATATGTAATTTCATTTGTTAAATTAAAGTAGTTTCTTATAAGAGGAAGATTGGCTCTTTAATCAATATATCAATGAGTAGTCAAGACTCCGTAATAACAGCTAATGTGATGTAGGACATCTAGGCTACTATTCTAGGCATTTATTATACTTTCCTTAGTTTCATGAAAATTTTGTTTAAGTGATCTTTTATCTTATGGTAAACATTTTTACTGTTTAGTTATTTTTATGTTGTTCAGCCAGTTACCTTGGCTTTTAAATTCTGTTCCATCCCTCTTACTTGTATAAATAAGGAGTCGCAGTCTTTGTTCATTACTTTTTGACTACAATGAATAAAATTCCCCGCACTAGTTTACATCATAATGTCAAAAGATAAGTTATTAGCTCAGTATCATATTAACCATTTGCTTGGTTATGGATTGAATAAAACAATAATTATTAGACAAAGAATGTGTGATCATGTGCTCAAGTAACAATTAACAGACGTGAGAATGCACATTTATCTTCACGTCTCTTTATAATTTATAAATTGCAGTTTGACAGCCTTTCTTATTAGAAATGATCGTGGATCAAGGGAAGGGGACATGAAAGTGAATTTTATGTTTATTATTTCATTCTTTGATGTATTATACCCTAGTGACAGAT
The DNA here is from genome assembly GCF_002806865.2 of Cucurbita pepo subsp. pepo. Lineage (NCBI taxonomy): Eukaryota > Viridiplantae > Streptophyta > Magnoliopsida > Cucurbitales > Cucurbitaceae > Cucurbita > Cucurbita pepo. The sequence continues at coordinate 4,328,870 of NC_036656.1, read as the reverse complement.
GGACTTTTGATGTGTGTAGATTGTGAATGACGAGAACAATTTTAACTCTGACGACAATATTTGGTTGCAGGATCTAATTCGTGAAGTAGACCCTGATATAATAATTGGATATAACATCTGCAAATTTGATTTGCCATATCTAATAGAGGTATTTATACCAATGTATTTGGTTTATGAAATTTGGAGTTCTTTGCAATATTCTTTTTCTTGTGAAGAGTTCTTCATGACTGAGAAGTATTTATTTGTTGTAGTTGACATGGTTACTAGTTCACAGATGTCTTCTATGTTGTTTTTCTGCTCAATCTATTGATAATTTGAAAATGCTAAGACGTCTCATAGAATTTTTCCCGAATCCATTGTCAATATTTTGTGAGGTCTGAAAATGTTGATGCCATCACTTCAAAACTAAATGTTGATTCTATCGATTATTTCTGAACTCGTACTAATGCACTATCCTGCTTCTCTGAATGTAGAGAGCTGAGGCACTGAAAATAGCAGAATTTCCAATATTGGGTCGGATCAGGAATAGCAAAGTTCGTGTTAAAGATACAACTTTTTCTTCAAGGTATACTAGAATTTAGGTTGTCTACGACTTTGATCGTGTTATACTTTTACGCTTCATAAATAAAATTTTCTACTGAATTATTCTTTCCTAAATTCAATTTTTTTCTGAAAATATATTACTATGAATATGTTGTCCATTAAAAATAATCATTTGTCTGCTGTCAAGTAGACGGGTTTGTGTAAGCATTCTGGTTTTGATGGACATATGGCTAATATGAACAGACACCCAAAGTTTCTTTGGGAATGAAAGCCTTACTTCTTGCCCGAAGGAATCTTTATGTTTTTATTTTCTAAGAAGAGTGAAGCAGTTGATGTGATTCATCCCTAAAACTATCAAAGAACTCCTATCGTCCAATTAGAACCCCTTGTTAGAAGGAGTGAAGATGGGGCCAGGGTTCCTTGTGGAGAATTTTGTTGTGAATGAATTTCCCATTGTTTGTTTATTTATGTTTGACACGATGTGATTCAAGAAAGAATGGTGAGCCAAAAAATTTAATAGGGGAAATTAGTGGAATACATTTTGAACTGATTTCTTTTGGTCCTACCCACCATTATTTTACGTAGATGACCTATTCCTTGTGCCATCCTTCATTTACTAGTCCAATGAGCACTCTACATCGATATTGCAGAAAGTTAAGTTGTTAACGACTATTACTTATCAATATCAAAATTGAGTATTTAGGGACATAATTGAAAATTTTAATGTTTTGGGATTAAATAGATAGAACTCTTTGAATTCAATGCCTTAATTTTTAATTTAACGACTTTCGGTTGCAACTTCATTTATTTACAAGTAAGACATTGTTTTTATTTTTATTTTATTTTACTTGGGTGAACATTTAATGCTATTCAAGTTATATATGTGGTGTTTTATGTTGATAAATTATACTCATGTAGGCGAAATACATAATTCCATGATTCCATCCAAAATGTCTATACCAATTTTCAATTTCATTTCCAGTATTTCAAAACTTTCACTATTTTAGCTAGTAATATGTATGAAAAAAAACTAATAATGGTGAACGTTCATTAAAGTGAATGGCAAGTTCTTGTAACATTCTTCTTCTTACTTTGACATGTTTCAAGTATTATACTGTTTGGTTACAATTAATGATTCAATTAAAAACCATTATGGGTTGGCCTAATAGTCAAGATGGATCATGTAATTAATGAAGGGCTTATAGAGAATGGGTTCAAGCCATGGTGGCACTAAGGTCTAATATCTTACGAGTTACCTATGCATCCAAATGTAATAGGGTAGACAGTTGGCCCTTGAGAATAGTTGAGATGAGCACAAGCTGGGCGGACACTCACAAATATAAAAAAAATTAATGATTGAGTTACATTATTTTGTAAAATATGAAGCTTTACAGTTATGCTAATAAAGGCAGTATATAGAGAAGATATATGAATGGCTCTAATGGTTTCACTCTTACATTTATGTATTTGTTATGTTTTATGTCATTTTTTTTCTTGGTTACAAATGAATTTAATTGTTGATTATTGCCTCAGACAGCTTGGAACAAGGGAGAGTAAAGAAATAACGGTGGAAGGAAGAGTCCAATTTGATTTACTTCAGGTTTTATCTTTATACACATTAAATAATTAGCACGGATGATGCATGTAAGAGCTTTAAATTTGATTTCATTTTGTAACATAATAGGTTTTTAAATGAACCATTATTAAATACTAATATGTTGTCTGTATAAAACCACATATATTTGAAATGTATGACTAGTATTATTTTGATGTATTAGTTTAGTGTAGTTATTTTTTTCTAACAATTAATATGTTCTGAACGAATTGAAACTATCAAATATATTATTCCAAGTTTTGATGCCTTTTTTTATCATGTTAATGTATGTGTATGTTAATCTCTTGCCTTTATGTAAAAATAAAGCATATAAGATAACTTACAACTATTGACTATAACGTTGACACTTTTTTAATCTAGCAACCAAAAGCAAATGTTAAATGTAATCAAATTACTTTTAGTCTTGCCAGTTCTAAGAATAAACTGGCTTAATTGGTTGTAGCTGCTTGCACTCTTAATCCCTCAAGGGGAGATCAACAGTTCCCGTACAAGAATGAAAAATCTTTGAGGATTAAATATTGAGTTACGCTGTATTTTCAATTTTTAATAGAATTTTTGTTTTGAATATATCTTTTACTTGACCACTAAAAGCTTTTTTTAACCTTTAGTAAAAGAAAACAATTGAATTCCATGAATGTGTTACATGTATTGAAAGTAATATGTGATTTTATGAAGGGATGTATTTATAGTTATCTTATTGAAGAGTGGGAATTGGTCACAAGATGATTCCAACTTTCTACCTTTTAATAGTTTAAAGATAAAGATGTTTTTTAATTCATCAAAGCTTAATTTAGCTCATGTTTTTGTTCTCTTATTTTGCAGGCAATGCAACGAGATTATAAATTAAGTTCATACTCGTTGAATTCTGTTTCTTCACATTTCCTTTCTGAACAGGTGATATTCAAGAGTCCTCCCTTAGACCTTCTGATGTGAATCTTTATTATAATTTGTTTCTCTAGGCAATTAATATTTATGTATTCAGTCACTGGTGTGAGTGTTAGTTGGATTTGGAACATTGTATTTTGTTGTTTACGCTAATAAAGAGTACTACTTCATTTGAAGAGGGCTTCATATTATTTCTTTAGTTTACCAAGAGCCTAGGAGTTATAAATTATATTTTACAATTTAATTTGTTAGAAACAGTGAATTATCAAGCTTCCATCTATTCATGGTTGTTATGATGATTCATTTTTACTTCTGCAGAAAGAGGATGTCCACCATTCAATAATATCAGATCTTCAAAATGGTAATGCAGAAACACGTAGACGGCTGGCTGTTTATTGTTTAAAGGTGCCTTCCTCGACTCATTTGCATTTCAGATATTACCATCTCATTCAATATTACATTTACTTATCATTGTTTTTTCGAGGCAATCCATTTTATAATTGAAATTAGTCCTGCAAAATAGTGGTGACGTTTGTAAGCACGAAGAAGGATTTAGTCTACCTTATTTAGTGTACATGGAGGCTGTTTACTTACATCCTGGTTAGAATGATAAGGTAAGAGTTTTATCAGAAAAAGAAGGTATGTTAGGAGGGAAAATTTTGAAGAATGATTAAGTTAGGAGGAAATTTTTTGAAGAATGATTCTTTCAGTGAGCAACCCCAAGAATTAGTCTATGGTTCTGTCATTGAAAACTTCTACCCTCTTGCATGCATTTATGTTTTAGACATCCTGGTCGGTTGTGATCTGGTGGAAACCTTGATTTGGTAGGCCTAAGCCTTTCATGAAAATATATAATTGTTTTGTAGAAGATAAATGCAGTCTTCCGTCAGCCTTTTCTTTTTCTGTCCTTTTGCTTATTTCTGCTTTCTTTCCTCTCTCTTTTTAGTAAAAAAGTTGTGTCCGTAGATTTTCATATGCTTGGTTTTGGAATCCCGTGGAGAAATTTGGAAATGATCTAATATTATTACAGCCACCAAGTGCAATTATTTTTGTTTAAACTATGCATTTTCTTAGCTTTGGAACTCCATTGAGGTTGTTGTTTCCAATCTTTTCTTTATATTCTTGAGTAATATCAAACTTTCTTAAAATTCTTTTGGTTTCATATTTTTGGGGTGCGGGAATTCAGGATGCATATCTTCCACAACGGCTTTTAGATAAACTGATGTTCATTTACAATTATGTGGAGATGGCTCGAGTAACTGGTGTTCCTATTTCGTTTCTTCTTTCAAGAGGGCAAAGCATCAAGGTAATCCTTCTGTCTTTTAATTTTTAGGCACTCCTTTTGACCTAGCAGAATTATTATCAACTTTAAGAATTTGTTTCCAGGTGCTCTCTCAACTCCTTAGGAAGGCAAAACAAAAGAACCTCGTTATTCCGAATGCTAAACAGGCAGGATCTGATCAAGGAACCTATGAGGGTGCTACTGTATGTTCTTCGACATCCTGCATCTTTTTCCTTGACTCAACAATTTATTTTAATCTTATTGATGTTTTTAAGTAGTAAATGATAGAGGTTCCATAGGTGCTCATGCCACGAATGTTTAGTGTAGTTACTTTAATGTAGGATGATGTCTAAGCTCAGAATCTTTGTATTCTTTGTCGGTCCTAATCTGAGTCTCAAAAACATGCCTCAGAATTGAAATGGTTAACATATTTGCTCCATTCTGACTGACTTTTCTTGCATGTGAAAATCCTCAGACTTGAGCAAACTTAATTTGGTCGATTCGATTACTTCAATTCTATGTTGCTATGAATGTATCAGCTGAAATAGGTAATATATCTGAATAATCTCGGTTTCGAACATGCAGGTTTTGGAAGCAAGGGCTGGGTTCTATGAGAAGCCCATTGCCACGCTGGATTTTGCATCTCTGTATCCATCCATCATGATGGCATATAATTTATGTTATTGCACTCTGGTGACGCCCCTAACATATTTTTTGGCTTATAGAATGTGCTGTTCATTTCACGCTGGGAAATTATTCTTAATAAATTTGGGGGAAGCCTTCAACTTTAAACATTCTTTTGAAGGTGACTCCAGAAGACGTTCGCAAGCTAAATCTGCCCCCTGAACATTTCAATAAAACCCCCTCTGGTGAGATATTTGTCAAGCCAAATCTACAGAAGGTCAGCGGGTTAATAATTTCCATTCTTATGAAAGATATCTGGTTTAGTTTATGCCTCCTCAACAAAGTTAACCACCTGTTTAAAACTTACAACTTCTGCAGTAAATATTGTTTTTCAAACTAATGTACCAAATAACTTTGATATAATTCAGGGGATACTTCCTGAAATATTAGAGGAATTATTGACCGCTCGGAAAAGAGCAAAAGCAGATTTGAAGGTAATTGCATTGCTCTTTCAGTAGTTGGCTTGTTGCGTTACACAATCAGTGTACTGTTCCAATTTCATGTTTTGTCAGTCAAATTTACTTCGTTTTGTCAATAATATTTACATCCATGTTGCCTTTGTGTAGGAGGCAAAGGATCCTTTTGAGAAGGCTGTGTTGGATGGTCGACAGCTAGCTCTGAAGGTACATTACATTTTTTTTTTATGTACCCCATTCTGTTAGTTTTTTGGACTTAACATGTTTCCTTCTATCTTTGCAGATAAGTGCAAATTCTGTGTATGGGTTTACAGGAGCTACTGTTGGTCAGTTACCGTGTCTAGAGATATCTTCAAGTGTTACAAGCTATGGTATACTAAAAAATACGATTAATTCTTATTATCCTTAATTAAATTCTTTACGCTCAAGCTATTCATATTAATGAATTGGCTACTTTAAAGGCCGACAAATGATTGAGCACACAAAGAAACTTGTGGAAGATAAATTTACAACTCTTGGGGGCTACGAGCACAATGCTGAGGTAAGTTAAAATTTTGTTGATGGTATTTTTGGAAATAAAATATAATTGACTTAGCTCCATTTTCCAAGTTTATTTATGCTCAGTTTTACAGAGGAACTCGGTATTGCCTTTTATTAATTCAACGATCATTTGCATTTGTGTCTTTAAATGGGCTGTATTTGAGGGAATCTATCTAATTATAGTTCTAGTTGCACATCAATGAACGAAGAAGCACATATAATAATACAAACTGAAAGAAGAGAAGGGGTAAAATTTCCATTTTGATTTAGAAGATTACAGGATTATCAGTACAAACTATTTGACGATGAATTTGAATACTATAATAGACCAGACAGTTCAAGTCAATCCCAAAGAATCAGGACTACGTTTAGCTCCTCTTTGTCCTGTTTAAGCTCTGTACTTATGGAAATTGTATTCTTTCCGTAGACAACTTCTTTTAAGTATTTGATAGTTTCTGTAGCGTTGGAATACGATGCCTGTAGAATTGTCTATATATTTTCAATTAACAACGATTTCCCTTACTAGTTGAATCACTGGTCTAAAAAACGTTTTGATATGTCTAAATGGTTGAGACAGACTTGAATTGTTAAATCATTGATTTTATGTTCCAACTTCTAAAAGAATAATAATTAGATTCTTGTGTTGCATCAATCTATATCTCATTGATGACCTTACAGAAGTCAGCGTTTTATGGTTTTAGGTAATCTATGGTGATACAGATTCAGTAATGGTACAATTTGGTGTGCCCAGTGTAGAAGCAGCGATGATCTTGGGAAGGGAAGCAGCTGATTATATCAGTGGTACTTTCACAAAAGTAAGAGTTGCTTGCGCTGTTGTTATGCCTTTTTATGTTTTTTTTCTCGTTTTTATTGGTATACTGCTAAGTGCTTTGCAAGAAGTTTTCCATCTGCTTCTGTATTTTTATTATGAGTATAGTATATGAGTAAATTAACTGTATAGTTTTTCTTTGAAATCCAAAGTAAACAGTTTATTATCAGATTTGTAACTTTTTCTTATAAATTTCCCTGTGCAGTCTTAGCTGATGTTTTCATCTTCATTCTATTTTTTTTTAATTGTGTGTTCGTTCATGGTTTGTAGCCCATCAAGTTAGAGTTTGAGAAAGTTTATTACCCATATCTGTTGATTAGTAAGAAGAGATACGCTGGTTTATTTTGGACTAATCCAAACAAGTTTGACAAGATGGATACCAAAGGTAATGATGGAGAAGCTAAAAGAATTTGTCTTTGCCCACGTTTAAATTATTTCCCTCCATTTCAAATATTCTATTTGACAACCGCAGGCATTGAGACAGTTCGAAGAGATAATTGTTTATTGGTGAAAAACCTTGTAAATGAGTGCTTGCACAGAATTCTTATTGATAGAGATGTCCCTGGGGCAGTTCAATATGTGAAGAACACGATTTCAGATCTACTTATGAACCGTGTGGATTTATCTCTCTTGGTTATCACTAAGGTTGGAGATATATGTCAAATATTTTTATTTCACTTTCATTAAGTGTCAAGGAACCCTTGTCATAAGTTTGCTTTTAGGACATTAACTTGAAGGCTTCATAGTGCATTAAATTATTTGATCCACAGGGACTGACAAAAACTGGAGATGATTATGAAGTGAAGGCAGCTCATGTTGAACTTGCTGAGCGCATGCGCAAGGTTGTGGTGTTTCATTATAGTTTTTTCCTTGTTGTTTGACTCTTTATTTGGTGTCAAATTCCTACACGTCTATTTTGTTGACATAATGAACATCGGTTCCACTATTATCTTTGCATGGGTGTATTGAGGAAAACTATTCATGATTTGTTCGACCATGTAGTGTTCATTAGATGCAATCCTAGGTTTTCTTACTGTGGCACGTCTGGCTTAAGACTAATAGTAGTACAGCGAACCTAAGAACCCTCATAGATATGCAAACCCCTAGATCATAAATGCCGAAACTCCCCAATCAAAATGGTTTCATCCCAAATAATTGTAACTCTTGTAAATTCGATCTAACAACTTTAGTAAGACCTTTAGATCTAAATATCCAAGTCCTCTAGAATGATAAGGAATTATCCCAAGGAAAAGTAAAACCTGGATTACCTTATTGATCAAATATCTCAAGATAAGAAAACTTGTTTGAGATTCAAATCACTCCACAAGCAAGATAGACATGTCAAGCTTGAATGATTCTACACATGCTACCTATTCTACATAGAATTGAAAAGAAACTTAGCATTTAGTTAAAGGAAGGCACAAATGCTTTTTTACTGCATTTTTCAAGTCTAGCTTACAAAGACAACATACATGACTTTGTATAGCCTCAAAAGAAAATCCTTGACCTTTCACGAGGCGTTTCAAGAGTTATATAACTTTTGTACTTTATAACCATAATTAGCCACTTTGTAAATGTAACTTTAAAGTAAATACAAAATCTTAAAACTCAAATTCATTAATGAAACACCATAACTCTAGATTACCATCCACCCAAAATTTGTAACCATCCAAGAAACTTGATTCTTTTTTAATGTGACATTGCAACTTGAGTTTATCTTGTGGTAATTTGAAAACATTTTTCTCACATCTTTCTTAAAATTTGTATATTGTATGATTGAAATGTTTTTGTTCATACCACTGCAGCCCTCTCATTTATGTCATGCGCATACATATGCATAAACTTATCTTTAGTGACATGTCACTTGACCCTAGAATTATTAAGAATTTATACCTCTTGCCACTGCCAATCCTAAAGTGTAGGAATTGGAAAATTTTATACCATGAATATGGTATCAAGTAATTGAATAACTTGGATGCATCCATCTTGACTGAGCTCAAGCTTCAATGACTAGATGACCACTAATTTTCCCAACTTTCTCATCACTGCAATCCCTATTTTTAGTTAACCTGTGGTTGCTTAGAAATTCTAACAATTCCACACTCTACAAGTACCCCACTAATGATTATACTTCCCCCCTGCACATGGGTTTTATGTTTGCTTGCAAGGACTTGGTCTCGAAGAGAAATTCATCTATTAGTAGATTTGCTAAATTTTAATTATGGGAATGCCCAAGTAATAATTTTAATTATGGGACTAGAGTAAGCTATTTTTTGATTCTATATATTACAAGAAACATACTAATGGAACATAAAAGTTCAGATGAAGCAACCACACAAAAAAGTCCCGAAAGAAAAACGTGACCAAATAGTCACTAAAGCTAATGCCCTATCCCACCAAAGCCATTATCTGAGGGACAAACAATTGGAGAGAGCCATGAAGGTTCCAACAAGAGTGACTGCACGAGTCACCTTCAAAGCTGCTAAAGACCACAAATAAATATTGAAAATGAAATCCTTAATAATAACTAATAATTCCTTTGAAGCTTTTGAAGATTTGAGCTCATCGCCAATGATTGAAGAAATTCCCTCCGGAGAAGGAAAAGAAAAATAGAGCTTGGATTCTTATAGAAACCGTTGGAGATGCTTTTCATAATCTGAAATGAGGCTGCTAACACTATCCCTATTTTATTTTGGTATCCTAATTGATAAATAGCATGCTTATTCTAATAGATTCAAAATCAGTGCTCCTCAGCGCAGTATTTTCACACATCCATGTGTTTTCTGACCCCTATCCTAAAAGAATTCTGGAAATATACTATTAAGTCGCACAAGAAGTATTTGTAAAACGAAAGAAAATTTTCTTCTTTCTACATATCATATCTTGCATTTTGTGATGCATATTCTTATTTCATGACTCCATTGAATGAATGCTTGCAGTAAGAAACATGGTTTTTGATTCTCGTAGCCTAATCCAGTTCGTTGCTGTGTCTGGTTTTAAAACAAGATTATCTAACTTATTTCTATCCTTAATAGCGAGATGCTGCCACTGCTCCAAATGTTGGTGATCGAGTACCTTACGTGATCATTAAAGCTGCAAAAGGTGCCAAGGTAATCCATTTGATATCTCAACCCTTCCAATGCTCAATGTGTATGAAGATTAATATTGGATGACAATCAGGCATATGAGAAATCAGAGGATCCCATTTACGTACTAGAGAATAGCATACCAATAGACCCTCAGTACTATCTCGAGAATCAGATGAGCAAGGTTTGATCTCTTTATTCTTTTTTGTTCTGTTCTTTTACTTCATTTACGTAGACGTTGAAGGATTATGTCTAAGTTGCAGCCTCTTCTACGAATTTTTGAGCCCATCCTGAAAAATGCTAGCAAGGAACTTCTACATGGAAGTCACACGAGATCAATTTTTATTTCTACTCCTTCAAACAGTGGCATAATGAAATTTGCCAAGAAACAGCTTACCTGCATTGGCTGTAAGGCTCTGCTAAGGTAATTTTGAAAGTTTTATTATCCATTTTGGTTTTATCTAGTTTGAGGGCAATATTTTCTTCTAATGTTCGATGTAGGAAGTTCAATAACCTTGCTATAGTGAAATTGAGAGGAACTGATTTTTGTTTCCATTCTGCGTTACAGTTTTGGAAAAGCAAAAATTGTTTTAAGACTAGCGCTAGTTTGTTGTGTCATTTTAACAAGGAACACAATTATTATCTTTTGAATATTTTTGAAAAGATTCACTTGAAAGTCCGCAGAGCAATATGTATTGAATAAATTCTATACTATACTTGACTACTCCAGCAAGGCAGACCATACTCTCTGCGCACACTGCAAAGGAAGAGAAGCTGAACTTTACTGCAAAGCGGTAGAAAATGGTAATCTTCTTTGTAAGAATTTGTTCCAATATCTAGCTAATTGAATTCTCACCTATATAAAATTTTTGGTCGTTAACCGTTGCAGTGTCTGATTTGGAGATGGTTTTTGGAAGGCTTTGGACGCAGTGCCAAGAATGCCAAGGGTCCCTTCACCAAGATGTTCTCTGTACGAGGTATTGTTTTATTACCTTCTTGACGTAATTCTTATGATCATTACTTTTTCCTAGTATTATTAGCATGCATGCAGATCTTCTATTCTAGATTCAAATGTTGTTCTTGTGCCTCTGATTCATAGTTTCACAAATGCTATATTTTGGTTTACAGTCGAGACTGTCCAATATTTTATCGAAGAAAGAAGGCACAAAAAGACATGGCTGAAGCTAAACAGCTTTTGGAACGTTGGAATTTCTAATACCGTTGAAAGGTTTTGTTTTGCTGTTTTTACCACCATCAAGTTCATGATTTTGATATTGACTGGAAATTTAATCTTGTTGCTAGAAGCCTCCTTCCTCCTGTAAATTATAATTATTATAATTACTATGCATTTGAAGGCAATATATGGTTTTACATCATTTGTACATTAACTCCCGGTTCTCTTCACTGTTGTTATATTGTCGATTATCTTTCTTCAGAGCTCATGGTTTTTTTGCATCATAGTGGCCATCCTCTGGGCCATAGCTTCTAGCATTTGTGGGAATAGTGAATCCACATCGACATGGGTCCATAGAGTCGAGTGGAACCAGATATTGGAAGAGTGGGCAACAGGCTATGCTATGAATCTTAGGGTTCATTGATTCCATCATGAAATCATCCAAAGAAAAAGAAAAAAAAAAAAAAAAAAAACANAAAAGGCAGATATATATGGGCGCACACACACACATGTATACAAGTTGCTTAGCGACTTACTGGATGAAACGACCGTTTGAAATGTTTAACTTACATACTAATACACACACTCAAGTTAGATGTTAGTGGCAAAAAAGTAGTGACAGTCTGTGTCTTGAGAAGAAGTCCAACCTAGAGGATTGTGAAAGCTTCCTTTTAGAGAGCAAATGTTGTGATGTACATGAAACTCTTTTGAAGGAGTAATACGATTAAAGAGAGTCATAAGCTAAGAAGAGCTAAACAAGTTTATTGTTTGAGATGGTGCTTGTCCATGATATATTGGTGCTAGTGCTATAATGTGTGGCTTGAGTCGAGGTAGCTAATAAGAAGCAACAGGGGATCGTCACGGTCAAGTCAGTCGAAGAATCTTAAATTTGACATGATTGGGCTAAGATGACATCCCTTCAAAGTGGTTGCTTGTCCTGTGTTAGGAATCGTGATGTCATTCAACTTTGACCTGTTTATAGGAAAGATGGACACATACAATAGTACCCAAGGAAGAACAGTTTAGTTATGAAGTTTAACAGTTTAGCTATAAAGTTTGAGTGGAACATACCTACCTTTTGGATGGTAAAGTAGTGGATAGTGACAGAATGGATCCTTGGCAGCAAAATGTGGATGATGAAGGTCAAAAAAAAAAAAAAAAAAAAAAAAAATNAAAAAAGAATTAGATTTTGCACTAATTGATTCATTGGCTTTCATCTTCGCACTATGTTTCAGTGCAGAATTGGGAAACAAAATGTCAATGGAAGTCTTTGTTCAATCCGTAGGGTCAGAAACAGAGGTGGAGATTGGTCCCTCATTCTACATCAAAACAACACATACTCCAATCCATCAGGTATTACTGTTCCAACTTTTCAGGCATGGTCCTCTGATTTCTTGTTCTTTGTTTTTGTTAGAATGGATCATGAATGTGTTTCATTACTGTTTTTATTTGTTTATTTTTTTAATTTTTTAACCAGAAGGAAAGAAAATTTCTCAAAATTATTTTGTTCTTCTTTCATCTCCTTCCATCTTCCTATATATATATTTTGGAATTTCTTCAGGTTGATAGAAAACATTACACCCATATTTGTTTATGGTTTTATTAAAATTTCTTTTCGTGTAACAATAATGACACTTTCGTGTATTGTTTTGGCCATGGTGAAAAGTCATATTTGTAGCACCCTAAATTCCTGATTTCAAAGGTTTATTGACCATTTACATGAATTGTGACCTTTTTTCATATTCGAATGAAGTTGGATGAAGCGATAATATTACAGAGGATGATTTGTAATTGGGTTAGCTTTTTATCTTTTTTTATTTATTTATTTATTTCAATATAGGTATTGATTTAAAATTTGAGTATAGTTACTATTTTTAATTAATAATTAAAATGTAAAAGGGTATTTCCATAATGTATTATGAGTATGTACACGTCTCCTTAAGTTCAATTAATACGCAAAATTGACAATTGAATATACACTATTTACAACTTAGAAATTTGAACAAAAAATGCATTGTTTTAAAGGGTAACCTTAAAAAAGCAACCATTTAAATTATTAGGGGTTCAGGTCTCAATAATTGGAATGCTAAATTGCACAACGCCACCATCTTGGAGGCTGTAGCCTAGAGGTCAACTGCCTCATCACGTGACCCTTTTTGTTTCTTTATTTTCTTTATTTTGCTTTTTATTCAACCCTTGAAGTTTTAAATTTTCATCCCACTTACCTCACACTATTCTTTTATACTTTGCACCTTCCATATGCCCACATTAATGACCATACTTTTCGGTCGATATTATACACTTGGTCAATCATAAGTTTAATTTGTATATTAATATGTTTTGTGTGATGCTTGAGTAAAGAAGAGTTACATGAATGAAGCGACGCCATATTCAAACGAGAATAATTATGTGATAGCTAAGAAATATATATAAGAATGGATAGTTATTATTGATACCAATGATATACACATTTTCTTTCGGTGGCTTGATCATAGTAACTCTAAAATTAAATGTGTTCAACTCGTAATCCTAAGTTGAGTGATCATTCAATAATTTTTCTAGGAAGATGTGAGTGAGAACAAAACATGCCATAATAACTCGTGTTGATTCGTAGGAATAGTTTTTCAACTTTAGAAATAATTCAAGACATATTGAAAATGTTATACCCGGTAACGTTGAGAACGTTGCATTAACTTTATATCAATTTATCAGCTCATTGTTACAACTTAGACTAAAAAAACATCCATCATTATACGTTGAATAATCCATATTTCAAAGTCCATATTAATATCATACTAATTAACCTAATATTTTCCCACTAAATCAACTTTAATTGAAAACTCTTTTCACCGACCCATATTTTTAAATTATAAATAATTACAGTGGCATGAAACAATAAACACCCAATTATTTAAACCTTAAATAATCTAAGTCGGCTAATTACCCCTTTTCATTAGTTATGTTTATTGTTACCCCAATTTAAGTAATAAAGCTGTCATTACCATTTTTAATTGACCTCTGTAAATTAAACAACATTAAAGATAATATTTTGACTAATTATTATATATTTTTTTAATTTATTAGCCAATTTAAACATTTTTATTTTTACTTTTTTTAAAAACGTCAATTTACTCATCCACCACCACTCCCCTGTGAAATTACCATTCTACCCTCCCTTCGTCTGTGTATAAAAGCCTCTTGCCCCTTCCCTTCATTTCCACCATAATTAAAAAAAAAAAAGAAAAAAGGAAAAAAGAAATATATATATATATATATATACACACACATGGGTTCCCTTCCTTACATTGTCGAAGATTGCATGGGCGTGCTCCAACTCTACAGCGACGGCACCGTCTTCCGCTCCGACGAAATCCGCTTCCCGTTTCCAATCACCGACGACAGCTCCGTCGTCTTCCGCGACGTTCTCTACGACGCCGTTCACGGTCTCCACCTCCGTCTCATAAAACCAGCAGTATCATTAAATTCCAACACTAAACTTCCAGTCCTGTTCTTCCTCCACGGCGGTGGTTTCTGCGTTGGCTCCCGATCCTGGGCGAATCCGCACAATTGCTGCGTTCGGCTTGCCCTAGGGTTGGAAGCGCTAGTAATCGTGCCGGACTACCGTCTAGCACCGGAAAATCGGCTTCCTGCGGCGGTGGAAGACGGAGAAAAAGCGATCGAGTGGGTGAGAAAGGGGGAAGACGCGTGGATTGAAGAAGGAGCGGATTTGGAGAGGGTATTTGTGATGGGAGACTCGTCGGGAGGGAACATTGCGCATCATTTGGCGGTAGGGTTTGGGAATGATCGTGGAAGATTTGGAGTGAGAATTAGAGGATTTGTTTTAATGGCGCCGTTCTTCGGCGGAGTGGTGAGGACGAAATCAGAGGAGGGTCCGCCGGAAGATTTTCTGAACTTGGACGCGCTTGACAGGTACACGTCCTCCTCTCTCTCTAACTATAAGATTCTTTTTTTTTTTTTTTTTTATNTCTTCAATAAATCTTAATTTAGTAACTTTTTAAAAAAACAAATTAATATTTCTCTGTAAATTTTGAAAAATATGATTTTTTTTATACAACATTTAGGGCTAATTACTTAATTAAACTCTTTTTAGTAAAAGAAAAAAAATAAATAAAACTAACTATAAAAATTAATATTAAGATTTATAAAATAGACAGAGAAAATTGATATTTTAAATTGAAAATTATTAGGGAAAATTATCACTGTATTATATTATTTAAAATTGGTAGTCATGTTGGCACAACTCCTTCCCGTCATTTTTAAATTATTTATTTATTTATTATTATTATTATTATTAGAAGTTATATTGTTTAAATATTTTATCTAAAATCAATTGCACAATTCAAATGACGAAAATAACCCTAGATAAATATCACAAAATTTCAGAAGTATTTTTTTTTTAAACACATAAATACCACAAAATTTTATTTTTAAAATCAGAATATTTTAATCAAATTTGTTACCCAATCTTGGCTTTTAAAAATTCAGTCTACCATGCAATATATATTTATAATTCTATCCATTGGTCTAAATATTTGAATTTTTTTTTTAATCTCTCAATTTCCTTGATTCTTTGAAGAAAATTTCTATAAGATAATAAATTAGTTATTTTGTTTTTGGAAAAAAAGAAAAAAGGGGAGTGAGAAAATAATAAAAAGTAGAAGAAAAAGAAAAAAAAAAAGAAGGCATGCAGTGCAAATGGATGATGGGAAAATAGTCAAAACCAAATA
The DNA here is from genome assembly GCF_002806865.2 of Cucurbita pepo subsp. pepo. Classification (NCBI taxonomy): domain Eukaryota; kingdom Viridiplantae; phylum Streptophyta; class Magnoliopsida; order Cucurbitales; family Cucurbitaceae; genus Cucurbita; species Cucurbita pepo. Next base: position 4,313,068 of record NC_036656.1, on the reverse strand, counting down.
GTTGACTTTCTTTTCTTCTCAATCTAACCTAATCTTCTATCATCTTCCCAAACATCTATTTCCACCTCATCACCCACTCCACGTGGCTATTATTCTTTTCCTAGTCAGCCACAAAATATTATTAATTTTTTAAATTTATTTATTTATAAAAAAAAAAAGTATATTTCTATTTTGAATGTTAAAGGTTGAAATCTATGGTCCACTCCTAACCACTCTCTTATTATTTATATTATTTATTTATTTATTTAATTTATTAAAAAATGAATTTAAGAAAATAATTTCTTAGAAATGTCATATTCAAATCTCCACCAGGTAAAAGGAGAGATCTAGTCTATGCCTTGGACTTTTGACCCACCATTATCACACCACAACTTCCTGGATTTATTGCTAAAATCCAAATCACACAATATATAAATACCTAAACTAAAATAATTATAATTATAATAATATAAAAATACCAAAATTTAGAGTTCATTAAAAATAAATTTGGTGTAATTTGAGTTTAATATCTTAAATTAAGAGATGATGAGATAAGATTCAATTAAATTTGATCTTCGTCAGCAAATAAAAAATAAAAACTTAATGTTTGGAGCCATATTTTTCTTCCTTTCTGATATTTTTGTAAGAGCACTTATAAATTATAATGCATTTAGAAAGTGACTTAAAACAATATTAAAGTTTTAATTATAATATTTTACTGAAATCTGTTAGGATTTAGCCACTTTATTTATATTTATTTTATAAAAAAATTAATGGATAAGTTCATTCAATTAAACTTATCCATTAATTTAATTTATTTGACCTAAATCTTTTAACTTTTCAAATATGATTGTTTTTTTGTTTTGTTTTTGTTTTGTTTCATAGTGGAGTTACAATCAACTGATTATAGTTTAAACAAAATTATGGAGGAGACAATGATTAAACAATGAAATAAAAGAAGCATAGTGGAAGGTTTAATAATCTCATACCCTAATTATGCACTAACTAATTACATTTTCTTAATATTCTTTCCTTAAATCTCTCACACATAATTCATTCGAATCTTTTGGAAAAAGAGAGGGAAAGCGACTTATGGATTCTAACCAGATCTCTATGCTTCATAAACTCATTCCCTTTGTAGTGATGTCACAACCCAACCACTCAAACCTATACTTATTTGTGGATAACACTATAGAATATATACAAAAATATATCTATATATATATATATATATATATATAATTTATCAAACAAGGTCGATAGGTGTAACAGCCCAAGTCCACTGCATCCACTGCTAGCAGATATGTCTGTTTTGGCCTTCCTCTTTCCGGCTTCTCCTCGAGGTTTTAAAACGTGTCTGTTAGGAAGAAGTTTCCTCACCCTTATAAAGAATGCTTCGTGGGGTCTTATAATCCACCTTCCTTCAAGGCCAGCGTCCTCGCTGGCACTCGTTCTCCTCTCTAATCGATGTGGGATCTCACAATAAGTACTGTCATTGAACATTATTTATGAACATAAAAAGATGTCCTCCTTCAAGTATCGATGTCAATTCGAGTGGATGAATGACATTACTAAAGATTGGAAGACATGTCTTTTATGAACACTTTAATGAGTCTCACAATTGATGGATCAGGTTTTGGAGGCTATCATTACCCTTGGGAGAAGATAGAGACCACCCATTGGCAAACCCATTTGGGCCATCAAGCAAGAGCCTTGAAGGAGTGAATTTGGAGCCGATCATGGTGATGGTTGGTGAAAATGAATTGCTGAAAGACAGAGTCCAACACTATGCCAAAACACTCTCACAATTGGGACACAGAATTGAGTATGTGGAGTTTGAAGGCAAACAACATGGGTTCTTCACTAGTTCTCAAGATACTCAACTGGGCGATCAAGTCCTGGCTATTATCAAACGTTTTATGCTTCAAAACTCTCTTTGAATTTCACATACTGAATTATCCTGATGAACTATCCATAGTGTTCTTCCATGTGATTCATGAAAGTTTGTCAAAGATAATAAGTTGAATAAATAAATGGTAACAGGTGTTCTTCGATCGGAGATTTACAGAGTTTTCTGCCTATTTTTCAGTCCTCTATTCAAAATCAAAATCCTAACCCACGAGATTGGCCTAAACCATACTCTTTCGGCCAACGAAGATTCAATAGACACATTTAGAACAAAGCCAATATATCATTTCTCTTTGTACCACTAACTAATTTCTCTTTGTACCACTAACTAAGGTGTACCTTTAACCCAACTCGAATTACAGGGATTGGGTTGGGTTGGGTTAGGTTGGATAAGCATTTCGAGTTGGGCTTGGTTCATTTTTCTGAACCCGAACTGATTCAAGACACATCAAGATGAATAAACCATCGGTTAAATACCATAAACCCGCCCAAAAGTTTAAGAACTGAAGGGTCAATACTGTTAGAAGAACACGACTCTCCACAATGGTATGACATTGTCCACTTTGAGCATAAGCTCTCATGACTTTGCTTTGGGCTTCCCCAAAAGGTCTCGTACTAATGGAGAGAGTATTATTTGATTATAAACCCATGATCATTCTCTAAATTAGCCGATGTGGGACTTCCATCATCAAACACCTCCCCTCGAACAAAGTACGCTTCCTTTTTCTTTTGGAGCCTTAGTCATTTTTTACTATGCCTTCAAGAGTCTCAACTCCTTTTCTTTTGGAGTCCTTTGTAAGATATTTGAGGATTTACTAATCTATTTGCACGACTAAGTTTAGGGCATGACTTTGATACCATGTTAGACGAACACGACTCTCCACAATGGTATGATATTGTCCACTTTGAGCATAAGCTCTCATGGTTTTGCTTTGGGCTTCCCCAAAAGGCCTCATACCAATGGAAAGAATATTATTTGATTATAAACCCATGATCATTCCCTAAATTAGCCGGTGTGGAACTTTTATCATCCAAGAGATACTCGCCCAAAAGTTTAAGAATTGAAGGGTTGATAGACACAATCAATTGCATGTATCAGTTTTCTACAAGGCCCCACCGCATTTGCACCTATATTTTTCAGCTTTTTCATGGTTAGATTTACCAGCTGAAACTTATTGATACCTTTTCTCCGGAAAATACCCACGAATTGGATATTGAAAGCTTTATCTTGATTTTGGGGCCTGATATCTTGCTTCAATGGTTCTTTCAATGTCAAATTACAATGAACAGGGGAAGGTTTCAGACTTTGTAGCTTAACATTTTAGAAGCCGATGGCAGCACAGCTGCGGACACTTCTAAACATGTCTTTTCAAGAGCTCCTGATTGGCATTTTGTTACTTCCTTGGCAAGTGGTTGCAGCTGACTTTGTCCAGCAATGGAGGTTGAGGATTTTTGAGCTATCGCCATAGAAGGCACTAGGATTTCGACTATCTGCTTCTTTACCACCACCCAACTATCATCTCCGTGCATATCCAAACCGACAATGGAGTTTGAAGAGCCAGAAAGATGACTAAGAGTAATATTCTGTCTTTGTTTCGTTTTCACCATCTCACTGATTATTTCATAGTTTATAGACAATAAGCAACTGAAGCTGTTGATCCGAAGAAACAAGATAAATTATACAGAAAACGTAACAAGACTATATATCACAATGTAGCTACTTCCTAATGGGATACACAATATTGTCCTGCAATAAGACCACCAAGTTATCCATGAACCATAGATATACGTTCAGCAGTAGCCTAACTCAAATACCAGTTTAAACAACAAGATATACTTCCAGTCTCAGAGGATCCATCAAGATGGAAATTTGGCAAAAGGTCAAGGCTAACATTCTTATTTTGTATGCTCAAAAACCTAACCTTCTACCGTTTTGGATATAGATGTGCTTCTACAGTTTTGGCTAACATCACTAAACTAAAACACATATCCATTACCAACAATTGGATGAAAGTACATCATGGATTCTAAATCCTGTTGTAAGTTGTCAGGAAAATGTATTGTCGTAACTCTAATTTAGTTCATAATCATTTTGATTCATATTTTCATTTATTTTGGTTCATAACTCTCATTTAGTTCATAACCTTTTTGGTTCATTTTCTCGTTTATTTGGTTCATGTATAAGAATTAGTATTACTATATCTATACAAAGGCTTGTCTAGCATTGTTTGGAGGTGTGGAGTCATTATCATTTTGTATTTGTCTAGAGGCAATTGGGAGGAATTTTGTAAAAGAGACTTAGTAGTGTGAGAGGAATTTTGTAATCGATCTTACTTCCGTCTCTGCTACATTAGGTATCAGAATGTTTTGGTTGTGGCATTAAGGTACAACTAGTGGTATAAGAGCATGGAAGGTTGTGGCATTATACACAACAAATCCTTTACACACTAAATAATTAACTTTTTGATTTTGATGTGAACAAATTCTGTAGTATCAAACCTAAAGACCTGAAGGATTCCCCAGTTCCTCACTCCTTCAGCCTTCCCAACTGTGATTTTGTATACTTCTTCCACTCATTGCATTCCTTTACAAGTTTGACAATCCGCATGAACTTCAAAGATCTAACCATTTAACAAGGAGATATCTAAAATTTGAAAAATCGTAGCCTCGAAATGAGATGTCATAGGCTAATTTGCATTCTATCGCTAACAATCCTCACAATTTACACAGGCCAAAACGGCCTCTGCACTTGGAAAATACAGCATACAGAACTGCACCTACGTATTTCACGAGGTAATACCAAACATTATATACATCAAGCGATAGCGTTTATCCAAGACTAATTTCTGTATTGAAAAACAAAATCGACACAGAAAATCAACAAAATAACACAACGTCTAATCACAGAAAAGAAAATTGCACGCGCAAAAAACTCTAAACTGATTATGGACCTGAAGATTCTAAAGATCGCCTAAGTGTGGTTGATCTTCTTGGAATGCTATTTAAGCTCGAAATCATAAATTTCAACTTCATTTCAACATCTCAGACGCAAACAATTTCTACAAAATCCGAATATAAGAAGAATAGCGGTAACGTACCAGCAATCGGATCTCCTCGAGAGAAAGCGAAGGTCGGCGGCATGTGGTAACAAGGATAATGGATGGTGTGATGAATCTGGTAAAGAACCTGAAGTGAGGATTTGGATGAGTCTCTCTTCTCTCTATGTTCGTTCTCCACTTCTCCGTTTCTGAAATTGTTTCCAAAATTCTTCGCCGTCGTCTTCATTTGAATAGAAAATGGCTTACAAATTTCGGATAAATAAATATTAAGCGAAATTCATTCTTTTTGGGAAATTTTCAATTTTTTTATTCAAATTTGAAAATGGTGTAACAAATTTTTATCATAAAATCTTATTTTCGAGATAAACATTATAATCTATAAGTAAATAATCGTTGCAATATTTATTAGTTTTTTTTAAATATTAATTACTCATTCCCAAGCATCACATCATCAATCAGAATCAAGATTTGTTGTAAGTTGTCATGAAAATGTATTGTCATAACTCTCCTTTAGTTCATACCCCTCGATGGTTCATATCTCATTTATTTTGGTTATTAACTCTCGTTCAGTTAATAACACTTCTAGTTCATATTCTCGGTTCATACGAGAATTAATATTGTTATGTTTATATAAAAGAAAGTCTAGCATTGTTTTGAGACGTGGAATCATTATCATTTTGTATGTTAGTGATACACAGATAAACACTGTGGTTACAGCGATTGGCTACCACTAGTGAATGTAAGAGAATTTCTTCTTATTGAACCATGTGGTGTGCACGATCGATCTTGCTTCCACTTCCGCTACAACAATTCGATATCATAATATTTTAGTTATGACATTTGGCAAAAATAATTAAGTATCAGAGCATTGAAGGTTGTACCATTACGACATAACAAGTAATATCAGAGTTTTGAAGGTTGTGGCATTACGGTACAAGAAGCGGTATCGAAACATTGAAAGTTGTGGTATTATAGCATAACAAGATTCTCGAGAGTACGAGAATTTTGTTGAGGAGAATTGGAGATTGAGGGTGAGAGTTTCTAACTATGGCGATCGCGATTGAGGAGTCGGATCGATCCGTAACAAACGAATGAATGGAGAAAATGCCGTCGGATCGTCTTCTTCAACCGTGCCATCTCGCCAATGGAACTTGCTCCGCCAGAGGAGTCGATAACGGCGTCGGAATAGGCGAGGTCCGGCAAAACGGACAGGTTGGGTGAAGCCTCAGCCACGGATCGACGCACTTGAGATGGAACAAATGACCGCAATCAGGCAAAATCCGAAGAACATCGGAGTTTTTGTAATCGGCCAAACAGATAGAGCAACAAGAAGCAGAGGAATCGTTGTTCTGAATCTTCGCCTCTGAATACAGCAATTTCGGAAAATTCCTAATCGTCTCCTGATCGATTCCGATATCGACGACAACAACGGCATCCTCCTCCGCCAGCCGAGGCGGCGGCGGCGGCGAGAGATTGGCGTTGCTCTGAATCCCGGAGGTCGGTGATTGGGCGACTCTGGTGCAGTAATAGGAAGCCAAGAGGATTGTAGTGATGAGAATCAAAAGCCCTAACGAGACGCCGATTCCATATCCGTCTCCGCCGATGTTGCCTGAGGACAGAAATCCGCCGCCGTCGTCGGTGCCGTTGTTCATCACGGTGAGATGCAGAGGAGCAATAGCCGCAGCCGGAGAGGGAAAACGGTGAGAAGATTGGATTTATCAGTTGCCATTGTTGTAAGTCTCATTGATTATTTTGGAATTTTTTATGGCTCTATTTAAAAGTCAATGCCAATTAAGGTTTATTTATAATGCATAATGTTTGACTCTTTTTTTCACTAAATATTAAAATTTATTGACCATTGATGCAATATTTAAATACATTTATATCCATTATTTTTTTAATTCAGAAATATATATGAAGATAGCAAATTTTAACACTCTATTCCCAAACGAAGATTTCAAATATGAAGAATAACGTTCGAGATTTTACCTTATAGATTTATCTCGAATCTTGACGGAAGATGGAACCTCAACAACACGAGTCTTTCTTCTCTCCAAGGAGAAGCTCCAGAGTGTAAGTCTCGGTAGAGGATTTCTCCCGAATCTTGACGAAAGATGGAACCTCAACAACACGAGTCTTTCTTCTCTCTAAGAATAAGAATCTCTAAAATGTAAGTCTCGACAGATGATGAATTTCGTTGGTGATTCTCCAACGAGAACTCGTCAATTTACTTTTCCCTCTCAAGTTTTCTCCCAACTTTCTTTCTCACACTTTTCTCTTCTGCAGATGACTCGTAGAGAATCCATAACGGGCTGAGGGGCAAAATGCCCATTTTGCCCTCCAACTTTGACTTACAAACTCAGTTAAGATTAAAATGGAACATGAATTATTTTTAAAATAGAAATTATCTATTAAATTTTTTTTTTAAATGAATTTTTTTATAAAGAAAATATATAAAAAGATGTGTTTCGGATATACAGTCTCATTCGAAATTAAACAAAGGTGCTATTGAGGCATTGGGCCCCTATGAAACCTGGTACGCATTTCGACCATTGACCGAACCAAATAAGTCAACTTCAAAGTGGATTTGTTGTGTGAAGAGGGAAAAATTTTTCCATAGGAAACTGATCCCTCGAATTCCTCAATTTGATCTCCCAAAAATAAATTGAGAATTTTGCAGAAATGGAAATTGAAATAGGAGGCGATTTTACTGTCTCCGCTCCGTCTCGTAGACATCTCTACTAAGAATTTAAACATATGATCGTTCGGATAAAATATTAAAATTAATCCAATTTATAAGAATTAGAAATAAAATTGAAAATTAAAGACAAAATAAAATTCTATATTTAGGGTTTAAAAAATGAAGTCAACGGGTATGCATGTGACCATTGGATGAATAAATACATTGGCTAAAGATTTAATTATTTAATTATAAATGATAATTGATGATAAAGTTATTACACTACAAACATCATTCAATGTTTGAAAATGACAATATAATAAGTGACATAAATTTCACTAATTTTATTTCAAAATAATTACAATATAGCCATTAAAAATTATTACTTTGAATTTGATGCCGTTCGGTCTCGTTCATTTTATTATTTTTAAATTTTTAATAACCGATGCATAATCATACGCTTCTAAGAAAATATCAACACGCTTTGAGCATCAATATATCGAGCAATCTATACTATATTATATTTAAAGTTGATAATTTTTATAGTTCATTGCACGATGACACTTCAAAGATTAAATAATTTTTTAGAACAACAAAAATTAAAGTAAAAAACAAAATAGTTGTGAAACGATGCTCGTAAACATTACTTCTTGTTGGCGAGGACGACAGAAAGAATAATGATGAAGAGGATAAATATAAAAGCAGCACCGCCTATGCACATCCATTTTCTCGTGTTTTTTTGGTAGTGTCTTGCGGTTTGTAGCTCAGTGGCACCGCGCTTGATGGCTGAGTTGGCTCGAGTCACTTGGCTCTCAATGTCGTCCAAATGTTGCCCTTGCGTTTGGACTAGTACCGCCATGTCCATGAACACTTGGTGTAGCTCTTTCAGGTTCTTCTCAATGTCTTTCACTGCGTCGTGTCTTTCTTGAATCTCTTGGATTGTTTCGAGAACTTTGCCTTTTCCTTGCTTTTGTATAGCTTTTTGTAGGAATGTCTCGCTTTCACCTTTATCATACCATATATACACTGTTTTTAATTACGGGAAATGAAAATCTAAAATAATCACAAATTCAAGAACCGAAAACCGAACCTGTAGAGATCAAGAGATCGATCGTCTTCTCATCGGGATTCTCCCCTGTAATCGTAAAATATCTTCGTTCGATTGTCTCCTTATACGTCGACGAGATCTCCTCTCTCAACCGGTTGAAATTCTCCATCGAATCACAAAGATTCTTCCTCAATCCATTGACGACGGAAGTTCTAGACCGGTCAGCAGAGGAGCCATACCCACAACCAGGAAGATTTCGATTCTCGATATTGGACCGGTCGAGTTCCTCCAATCGAAGCTTGATAAACCTAGCTTTCTTCAAAGCCAAAGTCAAATCTGATTCCATTCGAGATCGAAGATCCTTAATCGCCTTCGAGTTATGCAAAGTCTTACTATGTTCATGAGAATTCTGGAGGCTTCGATGGAGGCGTTCAAGCTCCGCCAATTCCGCTTTCACGGACTCGACATCTTCAAAGAAATTGTTGAGATTGATAGTCGTTGACGACGGAACGTCGGGGGCCATCTCGACGGAGTGGTGGTGCGGATCCCGACGGAAGGAATCGGAGGAAAACAAATCATTCATAGTGATTCTTTTACTCTAAATCTCAATGATCTTGAGGAATTAAGAGAAAAGTGGAATGGCCATTAGGAATTTAATGAGGGTGGAACGGCAAGGTTGACTTTTCAAATACCTTAGAACAAGTCTTCTACTTCCTTTATTTTATTTTATTTTATTTTATTAATTCTCTTAAGATATTATATATATATTATTTTTTTTAATTGGGTTTTTTTTTCTATTTTTTATTTCGATTGACTTCTCTCTTGTCTTTTGATATTCTTTCTCTACTCTACTTTTTCTCTCATTTTTTGNGGGTTTTTTTTTCTTTTTTTGTTATTTTATACCCATAAGCTCAAATTTTCTTAAAATTAAAAATATTTTTTAGTAATTATTAAACAAGAATATTATAGTTTTAAATATTTATTTATTTATTTATTTATTTATTCACCTTAAGTTAAATAGTACAAGATGTTTGACTTAGATATACGTAACAATCATTCTACAATATTTGGAAGTCAACGCATAACCAGCTAAGGTAAACACTCCACCTCTCACCAACTCCCCTTCCTAATTAATTATTTAAATTAAACAAATTAGAGGTTAAAATTTTTTTATTAAAAAATTATATTATAAATATGAGGAAAAAAATGTTACGAGCGAGTCATGTTTAGGTTGACTTTTAAATTATTCCAGTATTTTTCATTTATATAAAAAATAAACATATATTTTTTAATTTTATGTATTTTTTTTTAAAAAATAAAACATTTAAATAATGTCTGAGTTCAAATTTTTGTATGTTTTCAATTTTTTAATTTAATTAAAATTCAATAATAATAATTATTATAATAAACAAGGTTAATATTATGCAAGTTGTAATAATTTTTAGGCAAATTGGATAGGAATAATTGGCAAGTTGTGTGTGTGTGTGAATTTAAATATTTGTTACGAATTTCAACGGTCAAAGAGTATCCAATCATAATCACAGCTGAAATTAAAGAACATAACAACGACCATTGACTTTTTATATTGCAACAAACTCGTTGTCTTATTCTATGGTTTTAGACTTGAATCAAAATAAACACGTTTCAAGCTATAGCATATTATTAAGAGGTTTGATGTGACGTTCGAGTATATAAGAGATATATGAATGAACTGAGACCATATTCGAATGAGAGTGTGTGAGATCCCACGTTGGTTGGAGAGGAGAACGAAGAACCCTTTAAAAGGTGTGAAAGCATCTCCCTAGTAGACACGTTTTAAAACTATGAGGCTGATGGTGATACGTAACGGGCCAAAGCGAGAGGGTGGATTGTGAGATCCCACGTTGGTTGAAGAGAAGAATGAAGCATTCTTTATAAAGATGTGAAAATCTCTCCCTAGTAGATGCGTTTTAAAACCGTGAGGCTGATAGTGATACGTAATGGGTCAAAATGAATAATAGCTACTAGCGGTGGGCTTGGGCTGTTACGGAGTGACCCTGAGGATAAAACAGTTGAGAAAACCTTAAAAAAAATAGGAGTTACTACATATACCAACGTGGTCATGTCGTGGGGATGCAGTGGAATGTCAGGGTCGGTGTCATGCCGTGGGGATGCAGTGGAATGTCGGGGTCGTGGTCATGTCGTGGGAGATGCAGTGGAATGTCGGGGTCATGGTCATGTCGTGGGGATGTAGTGGAATGTTGGGGTGTGGTCATGCCGTGGGGATGTAGTGGAATGTCAGGGTCGTGGTCATGTCGTGAGGGATGTAGTGGAATGTCGGGGTCGTGGTCATGTTGTGTGGGATGCAGTGGAATGTCGGGGTCGTGGTCATGTCGTGGATGCAGTGGAATATCGGGGTCGTGGTCATGTCGTGGGGGATGCAGCGGAATGTTGGGGTCGTGATCATGTCATGGAGATGCAGTGGACTGTCGGGGTTGTGGTGATGCCGTGGTGATGCTATGGAATGTCGTGGTGATGCTATGGAATGTCGGAATCATCAAGTGTCGAATTTAGATTCCAAATCCTAATTCGTTTTACAGGTGAATCGATCCAAATCGAAAGTTTACAAAACCCTAGTTCATCGATTCATATCTTTATATAATATGAGATGTTAATACAAAGAGTTTGTTCTTCTAATTTGGCCAAGTTTCAAAAATATTCTTGGCTTCCTTCTAATACCCTATTTACACACCATCTCCCCATTGCTTGGCTTCACCTCTAAACCATGACTCTTACCAACTTCTACTTCATTATCCACCATAATTACAACATGATCTCCACACTCCCCGTCGAACAACGGGTTCACGATCCCTCGATGAAGCAACTGCGTCGACTTCTCCGGTGACACCGTCGGCTCCACGCTTTTGAAGCTCGCCAACACACCGAGCTCTTCGATAGCCTCCAATATCTTCTCCACCGACTTCACGATGTCGATCAATATGCAACAAACTGTTGCATCTGGTATGATCCCTAGAAGGTCAGAGCTCTCCATATATCCAGTTTTGAGTGTGTTCTTAAGCTCATCGATGGCGGCCGTGGCGTTTTCGATGTGGGTTTTGCTCGATGAAGACGGGTTTGTCATTGTTTTGATGGATGAAGCTAATATACGTAGAGCTTTCCCGGATTCTGAGCTTATGGCATTGCATGATTCTTCTATTCTTCTCCGAAATTGAATCGCCACCTTCAAATGAATAATTTAATTACTTATTCAATGAGATCGTTACAATATTACTATTACTTGAATCATAAACTTCTTACTTGGATTTCAGTTGGGACATTGATATAGCCATTAAGCGACTCGATTTGATACGCACATTGTCGAGTGAGTGATCCAATTTTCAAATACTGTTTCCACGGATGACGAAACGAGAATTTTCCATGACGGGGTTCCCACGATGCAAAATTTGCCTCCAAAATACAAAGAAATTCATATCAGTTCATCTGTAAATGCTCGATTTCGATTCATAAGAACGAAACAAAGATCAAAATTACCAGAGATTCTTCCGATGATTGTGAAGTCAGCACGGTTTTATAAGCTTGAAGAGATGATAATTTGTTGTGTTTGGAGTCTTCATCAACATTCTCTCCATCCTCATATCGAAAATATTCACCTCCAAACCCTATACACAACGATCACCTCGAAATCATTAAACATACCTTTTGAATTAACGGAAAGTCATTTCAAACAGACTCAAAACCAACAGTTACCTTCGAGATAATTCGCGAGTTTCTCGATATTCGAAACGATAATATTATGAAGCGATTCACCCGCCCAAACAGGACATATAAATAGAGAAATAAAGATACACGTAGCTCCACCAATCAAAATAGTCGATAGTCGTTGATGAGCCAACTCCAAGATTTTCTCAACTCGATACCCGGAAACCGAAACTAAACTAAACGTTAAAATGAAAATCAAAACCCCATAATCATAACGAGCTTTAATCCGTGGAAAGAATCGAGAAAACGTCGACGCAGCCGCTGTCAAAATATCAAAATCATAAGAAGTCGATAACAAAATCCGTTCCGATCGTAATAATAAACCGACATATACCTAACAAAAAAACAAAGAAGCCAAGAACAATAGGCTCTCCAGTTTGCCCAAAAAGGCTAGCAAAATGCTGAGCTCCGACACCCAAAGCTCCAGCAAGCAGTGTTCCAAGCCCTCTATTCAAACCTTTCGACAGTGTAGCACCTGAAATTCAACACCAAATTTAATAAATTTTTGTTCTTTGTGTCATGTTCTTAATTGGGTTAGTGAAAATGGAGGTGAATTTGGTTGGTTACCTACAGTAAATTCAAAAATTACCACAACAGTAAGAACAGCCCAAATGGCAGCAATTCCAAAGCCATCATAGAGAGGCCTCCAATAATACAACAAGGAAACAAAGGTAAGAGCTAAGCCCACTTTCAATGAGTGAATAATTCGCCTTGGGTCATCTCTTCCAAGCTTCACTGTCCTCTCCATAACGCTCATAGCTCCAAGCTTTGGTTGATGAGCAGCCATGGGTAACATTCGAGGAATTTAAGGTAATATGGTGAATGAGTGAGAAATTGAGTTATTTTCATGCATATTTATAAAGGGAATTTTGTGGGTGCAAAAAGAATATTATGTTTTTGAATTGGAAGCATATGGGGTTTGAAGAGAGAATTAGATTTAGAATGGAAAAAGGTGATGCCTTTATGAATAGGCAATGTTCAAAATAGGGTTTAAAATAATGGAAAACACAGCTGGGGAGCATTAAGGGGAGGGTTTGACCATGCACCCAAATGAGTTTGTCTGAGTGTGTGAGTGATTTGGGTGTCATTTTGATATCAAAATTTGGAGCTTTTTGATATCAAATTCATTTCATTTTGACAGTAATGAGAATATATTGAAAAGGGTTAAGAGTTAAGGGACAATTGATCTTGGTTAAGTAGTGGTTCATCACTGTATGATACCCACTTTCACTCTCCCAAAGCTGAAATGATTCCACCAAAAGTACTCAGAGAAAGAGCCACCCAACTAAGGGAGGGAGAGGGAGAGGGAGAGGGAGAGGGTGACCTAAAAATTAGGGTTAAAATAATGCCGCTCACCATTCCATATCGTCGTTGTCTTTTTATTTGATTGTTACGGTTGTTTTTTTCGTGAATCTTGCTTGTTTCTGGTCCTTCTAACCCTAATTAACAACTGGGGGCGGCTTATTTTGAACATGTATCTAATGGGTATTAGAAGAACATACAAATTCTTTATCTTGCATCCAACAGTGATCGAAAGATAGCTATGTTAAAGTAAGCTGGAACAACGTGATCGGTTGTTTTATACCGTTTAAGATATAAAATATACCTTGAACCTACCGAACAAAGAACGTGTAGATTTTTTAGGTTGGTATCGAGAGAAGGGAAGATGGGGATGTTCTATTATTGGCCCTAGAAAGATAATAATGTATTGAGCAATGGTAAGAGTCCAAATGTAAAGAGTATAAGCACCAAGCCACCACTCAAATAATATCTACATAAACTGATACATGATGTGTATACATACCAATGAAATCTAAGAGATATGGTCTAATGAAAATGGTAACTTCACTCATAAGAAAAAATAAAACATTGGTTTTACTTTATATAAACAAATAAACATTGTCCCGCTTTACGAATTTGTGGATACTTTCTGTACCAATAATATGCATATTTGAAGGTTGTTCGAGAAGGCTCGTGATTGATAATGTTATAATCACGTGTATTATCAAATGTTACGAGAAGGGTTATTGAAAACGAGACTCGTGTTTGCAACTAAATAATCTTGGAATTTAACGAGTGACGCTTCTATCTCATCAAGTTAATTGTTTTACTACAGGGTAATATTTAAGATGAAAAGATGCCCATATTTTAGAGCGACTTAACATGAACTAATTAAATAATAATAACAATAAAATAGTCCTTAAATATGTTATCTTGAAAATAATAATTAAGTAATAAAATATTAATTTGAAGAATTAGGTCACGGTGAACAAGATAATTGAAAAGTGAAAAGCAAGAAGCATTAATTTTAAAACGAAAAAGAAGATGCACTGACGTTTTAATATTTAAATTAATGTACGAAGCTTTGGAAATTAAGTGAATATTAAAGATATGATTAACATTATCATGAAGAATTAAAATAATATGAATTATGATTTATAAATTTCATGGCTTTCCAATATTAATTAATTGAAACTTTAGGTTTATTTAAATACTTAGCTCATCAAGCATTATGGATTTGGATACACTTAGGTGAATGTATTTTATTTCACATGTTTAATTATATTAGGAAGGATGTATAAAATATATTGAATTATTAGAAGCAGAAAAGAAATTAAAAAGATTATTCCATTTTCCACTTTATTTAAATGCATATATAATGGAGCAGACCTTATCAAACATTTAAACTTTTTCAAAACTTATCAATGGATGCTTTCACAATCAGAAAGGTTTGGTGGTAAGTGATTATTTAAATAAAAAAATTAAGCACTTTCAATAAAAACAAATTCAGTGCCGAACCCATTGGTAGTTCTAGGAGTTTGATCTCTTTTATAATGTTTTGGGAGGAAAAAAATGAATTTGTATTCGCTCCCTATCGAATCCTGGATTCACTTCCCTCGAATTTTGTCGTTCTTTTCTTTTCCTCTATTCACGAGATAGCTTTTAATCAATATTCTAACTGATTTAGCCACTTACGAATTTGTCATACCGAGTCTGATTCAACTTAGAGCATATATTTAATCTGATTCAACTTAGAAAGACTTATGAGTGTAGGTCTTCGCCCCAATTTTTGGGCAATACCCGCCCCGATCGACAGTAGCTAGATCCCCTCCCCTCCCAAATCTAATTTTAACAATCTTGATAACTTTGTGCTCATTCGACTTGGAAAGTAGTCTTTCATAAGCAAGTCTTCGCCCCACTTTCTGGGCATGTTCACGGGTCAATGTATTTACCCTCCCCGACTGACAGCAACTAGGTTCCCCCAAATATAGTTTTAGCATTTTAACAAGTCCATGTTCTAAAGATCATAAAAAGTACTCTCTTATGCGTTTAAGGAATAATAGAACATATGCATGATACACAACATCATAGCAAGGGGCAAGCTTTTTGTCGTCTCTCGACTCAGAAATTACAGGGTGGAGAGTCAAACAATCGACCTTCATAATTAGTGTTTTATCGATTGAGCTATAGATTAGTCAAGCTTACTAATTTATTCGATTCTATTCTATCATAAAAAGTAGCACATCCAAGCAACACAACAAATTTAGGAAGGTAGGATGAATATAGTTTGATAATGTGGCTGTATATTGTAACCCTCCTAATCAAGGAAATGGCAATGAAGCGTTTCTAAATCTCCACTGCCCAACAGCATACCAGATCCTCTACGCACATTCTATTTTCTACTCTACAGGGCACAGCCCTATAAGAGGGGAAATAATGATCCTTGGATATGCTTCTACACCTATCTAAACTAGCTACGGATTCGTAATGTACGAGTCCAAGGAATAAACATGTTTTCGATACATTAAAGACGGTTTGGAAGATAAATTTTTTTTACTTACCTGCTTAACATGTATGGATAGGATTTTCAACCTGAGGAGAAAGATGTAGTTCCTTACGGTGCTCTTCGTCATAGTTGCGAGTCCCGGGGATTGCTCCGGTACAAAGTCTGAGGAATTCGTTACCGGTGATACAGTAATGGGCAAACGCAAGACCCCCATCAACAGCTTTTGTCAAACTAGATGTTAAGATTGATTTGCTGATTGTTTTCCCATCGGTATCGTTTGATTCTAATTCTCGATCGTTGTTCAAGACTTTGTTAAGATCAGAATACTCCAAGAATCTCTCAGTGGCAGCCTCCCATGAGAGATTGTACCTTTCCTCAGGAGTGAGAGGGAGTGGTTCGTTTTCTAATGCCTCTTTTACTTTGGCAATAAAATCATCAGATGACTTGTAAATCGAGCAGTTGCGGAAGGACCTGAAGAAGTCGTTGGATGGATGATCTGCACATACTACAAATTTTCCCATGGCAAGAGCCTCGGCTGTTGCTGTACAGAGCACGTCGCTAACACTCGGGTTTATAAAAACTTTGTACCTTCAAGGAGAAAATAGAAATACTTTCAGAGTATGAATAAAAAGAACTCAATTGCAGAACTTTGTAGGTTCTTTTTTCAGTGGTAATTCAATGCAATAGAAGATTTCTTTATCAATGAAACACTGTTTAAGCTTCATAGAATCACATCTATGAATCGTCTGCATGATCTTACCCATGAGATGAATCGTGGGCGTGATCCCTTCCGCTCAAAAAGTTTACATTCAACTCTAACTTTTTAGCCGCGCTCTGAACCTCGTCGGCGTCCTCTCCATTTCCGAACACATCCAAATTGAATCCATCAAGGTCATGCTTGTGTTTTGCCAGCAAATCTATTAATTCTCTGAATCCTTTTGCCCAGACCATTTTGCCTAAGAAATAAGCGCCTTTTGAAAAAGCTAGATTCCCAAGTTTCCTATCTTCTTCGACTTTATCCCCAATTTTTAAAAACTTTGGATTTACACCATGGACATTGCAAATAACAGACTTGGGAAGATCTTGTGTGGCAGCAGAAAGTCGAAGAACCTGGAAAGAGTGGGAAAATGGTCAAGTAATTGTAACTCTAAGAATCCACAAGGATACAAGAGCGAGCCAATTACAAAGGAACGCTTGGGAGTTCATACTTCGCAAACAAGAATAAGCAGTCTGAATTAGAAAAAACTGGTGTTATCAGACCAATACCTTGTGACAGTGTGCTCGGATGACCCAGTTGTTTATGTGCTTCACAAGGAAAGCTTGGACAGCACCATTCTTCTCCCGCTTTATGTATTCCAGGTAATTTGTATGAACAACCCCAACAACAAGGTTAAATTTATCGGTCCAACGTCTGCCATGATGATACCAATTAAGGTGTTCTGGTTCTTCCAAGATTGCTATGTCGGCGTCCTTAGAAGGAACAAACTGGGAAGTATCCCCAGCAGGTAAGATACTCCGCCTTTTTTTCGAGAACTATAAAACAAAAACCATAAATCAGTTGATGTTCAATCCGTTGGGAAACAATGATTTTAGCTATTCACAAGAAACTCGCCTTTCCTGGATAGAATGAAATCTTAAAATCAGGCTTGAAGCCAATTCTTTCCTCAAGCCATTTACGAATGTAAACTTCTTGCTCTTCTGGAGAACTGAAGGTGAGAGGACTAAGATAAACTAACTTCTGATCTGACATGGAAAGCCAAGGAACTAATAATGTCACATTGTGCTTCGCAGATTGTGCTAGATATGCAGCTCTAAACAAGGGATTTACGGCTGTTCCCGTCATCCATGGAAGGCTAGCCGTCGTGACAATTGCAAAATGCCTTTTCCCATCTGACGGTACGTGCTTTGTATGATCAGTCCAAAATCCACCATCATAGCAATAACCGGTACTTTGGAGGACACTGGCTATCCCTGAATCCAATTCATCATTTACATTATCATTTCCTACAGAGGTTTCTCCCGTAGAGGAGCCCCATATAAATTGATTCTTGCGTTTGTTACACAAGTTCTACACTATCTTATCACAAACATCTGCAAGAATACTATCAGCAGGTTATGTAGAACTAAGAGGGAGAGAGAGGAGAGCATGTTGGACGAGGAGGGAACTTGAGCACATTGCTTCACTAAACAAGGAAACCGATAATCCAATTTCGATTCAGAACCATTTTATGATTCTATGCAAGTGAGAAACACAAGTGAAACCATGTAGATTACTACCCCCCACATCCCAATCCCCTCAAATCCATCTCGTACACCTTATTCACTATCATCAAACAGAGGCAAAAGGTACCCACAAAACTTGCTCGAGGTTTCAAAATGCTAACAACGATTCAAAGATCTTGCCCAACATGGAATGTCAATGATAATCCAAAGATGGGTAGGAAGAAATATGATTTGCGTACGTAAATGCAAACTTCCTTTTTTCAACATTATCCCAAAACAGTATGAACAGAATGTCAACATGGAAATTTTTGAAGGAGAGGCATTTATACTCCCCCCTCACCGACCCCGACCCCAAGAAAAGCCCCTACCTGAAGTGGTAGAGCACATCAAGAGATCTTAAAGGCTACAGTTCTAGCTAACTATAAGAAGTTAAAAGGTTATTACCTCTACTAATGCCAATTTGATCAAGAAAAGGTCCAGATTTCCTAACTAAACATGCTATAAGCTCTGATACATCCAGTGGCAGCACCTCCTATATGATAAAAAATTACGACAATCATTAGCTTAATTATACTAAACAAGAGAGAAATTGAAGCATCCTTAACCATGATCTATTGACATCCTACTTCTAGGCTAAAGAAAGAAAAATAATGTAATAATAAAGAGAAGCCCAACCTTTGAGTCTTCAGGGTCCTTGCAAATTGATCTCTGCAAAAAAGAGATTCAAATAAATCATTAGGGAACAGAAATGCCTGATTTCTTTTTTGATCATCATCAAAACGGAAACAAACAACTGAAGGGTAGAGCTAGTTTACAATGATGATATTAATCTAGTAATCTTTTTAATCAATGATTCCACACAATTGCAATGAATAATAGTACAGTAAATTTGAATATTGTGACATCTTGGAAGAACTCTGCAAGAACAATAAACAAATCATGCCAATGATTTATTGTGCAGGAACATGCTAAATAAGATTAAAGAACAATAACTCACCAAGCTCGACTTCACTTTCTTCACGAAATCGCTGTTCTTAAAGCCCTCAAACATCTCAAACTCCCTCAATCTCGTCTTCAATGCTTGGATTGGCTCCCAAGCCCTAACATCCTTCCCCTCCTCGCTCTCATTCTCTCCCCAAAACTCCCCAAACCTCACTCTATTCCATTTCTTCAATCCATTTCCATCTTCAACCTCCGACACAATTGCGTTCTTAATAGAAGACAAATTAATCCGAATTCTCGTCCTCGGCTTCAATTTCTCCAGCATTTTTTTGCTAAAGCTCGGCGAGGCATAGACCCTGCGATCCGCCGATATCTTCAGCTGCAAATTCTTCACAAACTCAATCTCAGCAGGAGGAGAGGATCCCGAACCAATTGCAGGAACATAGAAAGTAGTAGCCGAGTTAAAGAAATTCTCGATTTCACGGTCGAACGAGGTCGCCAAATTCTTGAAGGAGTTGGCTCTGGCCTTAATCAAGCGAAGATCCGCATCCGCTGAATCACGAACCTCCCTCCATCCTTTGGAAATGAAAGAGAACGCATCGGAAGAATTAGCGTGACCAACCATCGCGGACTCCGATTCAAGCCAATCAAGCTTCGAACAAGGCATTCCGTGGAGTTGAAAGAACCATGCAAAAACCAGAGTATTACATGGAATTTGGAATTGACTGTTCAGATTTCTTGATGAGCCCACCTGAAAGGAGACGAGAGACAGGGAGAATGAGGCGGTCAGGTGGGACCTTTATTAATTAATAATTAATTGTTATTAATTATTATTTTTAATTAAATTATTGTTTCTTATTTCATCTGTTCACACAAAACGTCTTTAATTATTTTTAAATACTATTTAGGGACCAAACTGGTATTCTGACTCGAAGTAAAATTGGGTATACATAAAGAAATTAATTACTTGGTCAAAACGCACCAAAGTCTACCTTAGTCCGAGCTAAGCTTAGGTTGAACACACGTTCCACGCCTAAAGTCCAATGAAGCGTGGGGTCTCAATTCAACATTGTCTCTAATCCTGCTCGGAAAGAAGGAAAAAAATTATAGGTCAATCCTCATATAAATAAATTATGATCACAACGTAGTATTGGTACCGAAACTCTTATATATATATATTGATTTTATTATAAACACCTAAACATCCATACTTATTTTATTTTTACTTATTTTATTTTTAATATATAGGCTTTAAATTTTGAAAATTAAATCGATTATTTTAATAATGGAATTATTCTTGAAAAGATGTGAAATTAAGCCCCTAAGCATATATATATTATTATTAATTATTTTACTTTTTTAATTTTTTCAGCTTTAATATTAATTTTATCTATGGAGGAAAATTTTTTAAATCTAAAAATGAATACATGAGATAATTCTTTAGTTTTCTTTTATTTATTTTTCCATTATTCTTACGAAAATTCAAAATAAATATTTTGGAAAACCAATTAAAAAGTTGACTTGTATTTTTTAAAATTTTATATAATGAATGAATATAGCAAATTTTATTCAAAACTCAAATAGTTAACAAAGAAAATTAAAATCATAATTAAACAAGTCATTTATTGCTTACTATATTAGCATTTTTACAAGTAATGAACAAACAATAATACCAAATTTAAAATTTTCTAAAAAAGCATTAACAATAACGGTAAAATCACTTACGAAATTAAAAAATTGAAACACCTGAGGAGAGAATTGTTATTATTTTTAATTAAAAAATAAAGAGTTACTAAACAATATAATATAAAGTTCTATAGATATATTTGCCTGTTCGATTCCTGGAGAAAATCGGTAAGAAATACACTTCTAAGATTACATGTCAATGAAGAGAACTAACTAATACCCTCCAAGAACACAAAAACAAAAACAAAAACAAAAAGGTCTAAATACCGCTTCAAAAAGAGTGCCATTTCTGCTCTTAATTTAATCTCTTCCCATCTCATTTGATCTGATCGGTTCGTTTAAACAAGCAGAACAGCATTTATACAGCCATCATTCTCAGGATTATTGGTCACCTGAGCATACTTCCCTGAAGAAACCACAACAAAAATAATGTCAATGATTTGCATCATTACATAATACGCTTCATCCCAGATGAAAATCAGGGAAGAATCCCAATGGGAACTGTTTAAAACTACAAAACAAGGAAGAAAATCATTACCCCATACTACTTTCCCAGCTGGTGTGACCAAACCCAGTTCACTGACATTCACCTAATTAACAATTAAAGGGAAGACATACGTGAGTGACTAATTAGAAACAGAAGTGCACGGTGAAGAGGTTGAGCGTTATGAGCACAATACCTCAATAATAGCTCCCTTGGTCATGACACCTAGAGATGTATACATGGGACCGTTTGGATTTTTCTTCACTCCAATGATCTCAAGATTGAATGTGCATTTAAGTTCGGGATGTGTTACATGTGCTTTTGTAAATCGAAGCCCTGATGGACGGATGAATCGCTCGTACTTAGGAGGTTTTCGTGTAAAACTTGCCCCAACAAATGTAGCTTTTGTGACCATCCTCTTCCATTGTTTTGCTGTAAACATGACATGGATTAATGAGTTCGACTTGATAGTTCGTAGATCGTAAAGGCATAAATTTCGAGAAAATAAATACTGATAGAAGCCGATATGAGTACTTACTTTTCCTTTTACCAGTTCTTATCACTTTAAACATCTCATCCTCAGCAACAGGCCTGACCTAAATAAAAATCCAGGACAAATAATGCATCATCAGCCCCAAAAGATAGACAACAACTATATGGACATAGTATTTTCTAAAACTAAAGATACATAAAACAAAGCCATAAACAACGCTTACCTTGGGCAGGGGGACTTCCCATTTTCCAGCTTTTTCTTTCCTCTTTTGCTTAATTGTGTTGCTAAGAACCTATTTTACAGCAGACTGTCAGATAAACAAATGAATGCAAAAAACTACATGCCTGAAGTTAAAAAAGAGTTCGAATATTGCATACTTTCGCTCGAGCTGTATTTTCACGATCCAAAAGATAGGCAGGAACAGCACCTTCTTGAACATCGTCATCGACCTTGCGTCTACTTGAAGACTCCTCATGCATAGCCAATCTGTTGAAACAAACATATGGCATTTGTCAATCTAACCCTCAATTCATTTCATTAAAAAAACATTAATGTAATTGATTTCTTTAAACGCCCTAATCAAGTGTGCCACTTCATTTATCTAAACAGTTGCAGCTCTAATCTACCATAGCAAATACCAAATGCTCCATAAGGTATTGAACAATTAACGAAACCAATTCCAGCCTACTATAGCAAATCCCAAATGCACTATAAAGCATTGACAGAAGGATAGGCATTAAACCCCAAAAAGACTATCGAAATACAAAAGAGAGAATAAGTATAAATCAAAAACATCAACATCCGAAACATAATTTCAAAAGAATGCACATATGATACTCACGTTTTCTTCATCAAAGCCTTCTCCGCATATCGTTTCTTCGCGAACATCTTACCCTTAATACCCAGAGCCTGCAAGATTCAAATTCGATCAGAAAGGGAACGGCATAATCAACCAAATCGAACACTAAAAAAGAAGAGGAAACTAACAGAAGTAACTGAAACCAACCTTCTGAGCCATGGCAGATCGCTTGTGAACTTCACGAGCCTCCTTCTTGCGCTTCCGCTCAAAGTGGTCATGGCGGTAGCCATGTCGCTTCCTGTGAAGCTCAATGTAATCTCCCTGGGGCTGTTAAACCACAAACGAAAAACCAACAAGATTAAACGAAAAAAATCTGGAACCATATAAACATTAAGTTAATGAGCTGAAGAGCAGCAGACCATGGCGAAAAGTTACAATCGCCGCCGGATTGTTTGCAGAAGATAAACCCTAGAGTTAACGAAGACGAAAGCTCTCTCTCAAAATGTAAAACCAACCGGGGCACGTTCCTGCGTTGGAGGAAAGAGGGAAATCGTCTATCGTAATTTTAGGTTTAATTGGGAAAGTTGGGCTTAGGCCCATAGCCCGGCCCATGTTAAGCCCAAACTCTTGTTAACTCGGCCCACTTTGTAAATTAATCGAAATTTGGAAGGGACCGGTTTGGTCCGGTTTTTCCACTTTTAAATTTTGATTTTGATTTTGATTTTTTTTTTTTTTCTTTTTGAATTTTTTTTTTTTTTGTGGGTTTTAAATTTGATTAATTCCAAAACAATTCAGTTAGACGAACACGACTCTCCACAATAATCATTCCCTAAATTGGCCGCTTTCATCATCCAACACCTCCCCTCGAACAGAGTGCACCTCCCAAGGAGTCTTTCATCATCCAACAACTCCCCTCGAACAGAGTGCACCTCCCAAGGAGTATTAGTCATTTTTTATTCGAGGGGGCTTGACTCCTTTTCTCCCCTCGAACAAAGTGCACTTCCCCTTAATCGAGGCTCGACCCCTTTGGAGTCTTAGTCATTATTGACCTTTTCTTTCCCCTCGAACAAAGTGCACCTCCCCTTAATCGAGGCTCGACTTGACTCTTTTTCTCCCCTCGAACAAAGTGCACCTCCTTAGTCATTTTTTATTCGAGGGGGCTTGACTCCTTTTCTCCCCTCGAACAAAGTGCACTTCCCCAAAATGCCTCATACCAATGGAGTTAGTATTCCTCATTTATAAACCCATGATCATTCTCTAATTGGCCGATGTGTGACTTTCATCATCCAACAAATTCTATGATTTCTTATGAAAAATAAAATGTTTTATTATTTTTAAGTTTAATTTTTGTATATATTAATATATGTTTTAATTGACCACTAAATTTAAAGAGATTAAGTCGTCACGAGTTTGGACAAAATATAAGAGCAAAATAAAAAATAATTATTATTTTCATCCATTATTATATATATATATATATATATATATATATATATATATATATATTATAAAATTAATTTACAATCATTTAACGAGGTTAGGAAACAATTAAAAATATATAACTTAATGTAAATTAAATTAAACAATTTCATTTAGATATTTTCTATTGTAATTTTTATGGCCATAGTATTGTAGGTTAGTTTGAAAAAGTTAGAAAAACAAATGGCTAAAAGTACAAATTGGAATACTTTAAGGGTCGAATTCGAAATAAAAACATGAAAGAAATTTGTTAAGCATAAAATTGAAGGGTATATTTGATATAATCTAAAAATTGGAGGATTAACTTGTAAATTAAAATATCTGTTTTATTTTAGTTAATTTTTCTAAGGTACGGAAGATTTTCTCCCGGCAGATTTTCGCAGTCTTGTTTCAAATGGGGGCCCAAATTCAGACAACCAATGGCTTTTCGTAACTACTTTCCTTGTTCGTCCCTGCATTTCCACGGGAGACCTGAAAACGGCGAAAAAGGCCGCCGAGGCTGGTTGAATTTCTGATTACGCATCTGAATTTTCTTCTTTTCTCCCCTACCGGACGCATTGGGGGAGAAATCCCGAGCAGATTCCATCTCCAATGGGGGCTCAAAAGGCGATGAAAGTTCTGAGCGAGAGAGCCGCACTTGTCCGAGAGTCGCTGCAGAAGAGTCAGGTTGTAACGGGGAGCATGGTCTCCATTCTTGGCTCCTTTGATCACCGTCTCTCCGCTCTCGAAACAGCTATGCGGCCTACTCAGGTGCTTTTTCTTGCTCTGTTGCTTAGCTTGAAGAATTTTGAAATGCATCGAACAGATATGTTTAATGAGCGAATTTCTTCATGTGATGCGTAATGTGTGTGAATTTGTGTCGTTTTTATGATCCTGCTGTCTATTTGATGTTTCTTATGAGATCTGCTCGATGATGCGATGGTACGTTTGATTGATTTTAAGGAAACTTCGTGATCTTGTTTTTTGACGCGATAGATCAGAACTCATTCAATTCGGAGGGCGCATGAGAATATCGACAAGACATTGAAGTATGCAGAAAGTATGCTAGCTCAGTTTGATCTTACACGCAAGGTTGATATCTCTTACCTTCTCATTCTTGCTTGCTTATTAATCATTTTGTGGAAAGAAGAGGCACGGCTTTTAATTTGCTGCTTGTTGTTTATATTATATGCGTCTTGTTCTGTAGCAAGTGTAGTAAGTTGAAATAAGATGCATCATCCCCAAGCCACGTTCGTAATTCATGCCTCGCTACTGATTGGATTTGATTTGACTTAGGTTTTGTGTTGAATTTATTTTTTGTTTTACTTGGTGGATTCTTGCGTTTTGGAAATTTATATGAAATTGGAATTATAGCACTAGCATTTCAGGGTGACTTTACGTCTCAGATTGTTTGGGTAGGAGACTGAACGGTGATGAAATCTTAACAGTTTCCATTTGCATCATCTGGACAGTTCTCTTCACCCTATCCCTCTTTGATTCAGTTTCACTAAGTCTAAAATTTGGAAACCCAAATCATATCACTAATATAATCACCTGGAGATAAGAAGATGCCATCATGGTAGAGGCACACGTTGGACGAAAATAGTAGGAACTTCTTTAGATCTTTATTGTTAACATGGTGGGACGCAAAAGATGTAATTGAAGTAGTTGTGCGTCCTTCTCTTGTTCACACGGCGCCATGTATTTTCCTTTGTCTGGTGCTGTAGGCTTGTTCTCCTCCGGCTTCATCCCAAACAGAATTGGAGAAAGATCAGTCTATGTTTCTATTGCTTTATGTCTTTCTTATCATACTATAGTGGGTTGGCAGCTGCTGTGCCTGGTGATAAATCCTAATTGTGTGCACCAAGGCGTAGGGACGAAAGGAAAAAGTAGCTGCCAATTAGTTGGCTTGGGCTGTGCATTGCTATGTTAATAGCAGTGTTTTCACTTCTAAACAACAAGCCCCTCGATCGCCTCAAGGAAAGAGACGACAGAAAATCTAGCCTTTTGAGAGAAGCGAGGCTATTAGAATCAATGCATTAAAAGAATAACGAGAAAATTACATTTTTCATCCTTAAGGTTTGACCTTAAATTACATTCGTATCTGATTTCTTTTTAGTCTCTCTGTCAGCTTTTCCTTCTCTTTTCCCTTCCTCTCCTTTCTATTTTTCCTTCAAATATGAACCTTAGATTTGTCTCTCTCGTCTTCCCTATCTTCCCTATCTTCTCTAGCGACGTCGTTCCCTTCGGTAGTAAAGACTCGCGACGACAACAACTTCTTACGGCGACTACGAGCATCCGGATGGTGACCCACGTTTAACATCGGCGACCCGAATCAACTCACGTATGGAAAGCCACCAAATCAACTCACAAAACCAATGTCGTACAACATTGGGTCCTCCATAACTTTTGTCCTTTGTCAGCGTTGTAAACGCGAGTTACGGCAAGACCCTCTTGGAAATCGAAGGGTCTCCCTCAATTTCGGAACAGATCTGGGAATCGAAGGGTCCCTTCGATTACAGTTTTTCTTAATGTGGAGAAGAGCGGAAGAAAGGATGAGAAAGAGGAAGAGGAAGAAGAAGAAGAAAAAAGAAGAAGATGAAAAAGAAAATTACAGTAGTTGGTGGCCATTGATGTGAGGAAGGAGGAAGTAGAAGAATGGGGAAGGGAAGAGAGGGAAAGAGAAAAAAAAGAAGTCAAAAAGTACTTTTATTTAATAAAAAGTACAATATTCTTTTCTAAAATATTGAAAAATAGGTTTGACATCAATTTACGCCGAGTAATTATCGAAGAATTGACGGATGGACCAAAACGCAAAATTCTCTTTGGGAGTTAATTCTTTGGCTCCATATTTTCTTCTTTGAAAGCTATTATTGCCACCATTTTCAGTTTATACAACATGATTTTCTGTGTGCGTTGACATTGTTTCATTTGAAAAATGTAGGCCGAGGCTAAAATACTCAGGGGGCCACATGAGGACTTGGAAATGTACTTGGAAGCAATTAGTCAACTTCGAAGCGCTAATCGCTACTTTACTGGGAACAAAATTTTCCGAAGTAACGAAGCTATTCTTACCCATACAAGCAACTTGCTTGCTAAAGCCATTTCAAAGCTGGAAGATGAGTTCAGACAGCTTTTAACAAATTACAGGTTTGTTTTTCTATTTTTTATGCTTTTAGTGGATAACTGTACATTATTCACTGTTGTAACATTTTTTAAAATTTTTTATAATATTTTATTTGTTTTTCTTCAAGTAATCACCAATTTAAATAGACTTTATTCTTTCTGTACTTAGAGCTATTCTTGTTCAGTTCCGAGGCTTGAAAAGTTTGTTCGTGACAGAAAGGTTATAACAGATGTTTGCCTCCTCTTCTCTGACTTAAAGTAATAATCGCCCTGTAGACTAATGCTTGGTTAACATTCTTAACAATGCTTTTATTTTTCTCGGAGTTGTGGTCTCATAAAATAGATGTTCATTTTTTATATTTATATTAGAATGAAGATTCATTCTTTATTGACTTATTCTATCGATTAAATTCATATTGTTTATTGCTACTCTTTTTCATTTGGGAATTTAAATCTTATGTACTGAAATTATGAGTGAAAATAAGAACTCTTCTCCGGTTAGTAGTATGAAGTCGGCGGACAAAATAGCATGAATTGATGTGAGAAAATGCTAGGACTCCAAACCCAGAAGAAAAAAAAACATGATACTAAATATATTGTAATATCCAAGAAAAAAATTACTATATAATCATAGCTTTTGGAGAGGGTTGTCGCTCTTCCAGGTCCCACACTGAACAATCCACTAAATGGTCCACATCCGCTCCTTTTGAGGTTCCTAATACCCCTTATTTATAACCGAGGCACCTGTAACTAATTACCACTATTTCCTTACCACTAGCATACTAATATTCACTGCATGTCTCTAACTATTACTCTCACATTAAACCTTAGTTAAAAATAAATGTAGGAAAAAAAAAACATGTTAGCTAGAGGATCTTACTTGTTGAAATTTTTACCCATGATGAATGTGGTTTTAGTGAGCATCTCGTTTATTCCTTAGGGGAAACGAAGAGGGAGGAAATAGGAATCAAAGGACTCCTTGCTATGGTCACCTTAATCCACCCTTAACATTTTATAATTATATTCCATCTTCAGGCTGTTACATTGAGCTTACAAAATTTTGTTATTCATATTTGCTGCCTTCCTGTCATAATTAGACCTGTATAAAAGCTAGGTTCTCGCTGACTTTTGACAATTGGCAAAGCCATTCTCTTAATAATACTATTAATTTATTTACAAGAACAATGAGTGTGGACCTTATCAAATTGTAGTAAGCCAGTGGAACCCGATCGTCTTTTCGATTGCCTCCCCAACTCCTTGCGTCCATCTTCAGCATCTTCGCAGCAAGGTGATGGTGGTAGCAAACATAATTCTGACAATCACAACAAAAGCTTAGAAGCTTCCATCTTCGTTCCCCCAACTCTTATTCCTCCCAGGGTTCTTCCATTGTTGCATGATTTGGCCCAACAAATGATTCTGGCTGGCCATCAGCAGCAAGTCTATAGAATATACAGGTATCACCTTTTTTCTAGCTTTCTGATGGTGTTTGACTAGTTAGCATTTTGAGTACTAGTTTATGCAATATGAGGGTTGTTTCTCCTGTAACTTTCTCTTCTAAGAAAGACTTGCCTTTTCCTTTGTGTAATATGCAAGTTGTAGGTTTCTAGATTTCGAAGAGAATATGTTCTTTAATG
Organism: Cucurbita pepo subsp. pepo; assembly: GCF_002806865.2. NCBI lineage: Eukaryota > Viridiplantae > Streptophyta > Magnoliopsida > Cucurbitales > Cucurbitaceae > Cucurbita > Cucurbita pepo. The sequence continues at coordinate 4,284,003 of NC_036656.1, read as the reverse complement.
CAGTCTTCTTGATACTAAATTGCTGACTACCTACTCGAAATTCTGATACGTTACATGTCTATAGACTAAGTCATGAAATGTTGAGTACTGGTTGTGAATGAGTCAGCCTATCGCCGTTTATTGTTCCAATATGCTTCATTGTTATGCTTGAGGAAACTTATTAACGAAGGCATGATAAAATGTTTAAACAGCGTTTTGATGCTTCTTATGCGTCTTACTTTCTTATTCAGCCCTTCAAAATATGGATCAATGGAATAAATTACTTATTTTGATCAGGGAGACTCGCGCTGCAGTTTTAGAACAGAGTCTTAGGAAATTAGGTGTTGAGAGGCTTAGCAAGGACGATGTCCAGAAAATGCAGTGGGAGGCCCTTGAAGCTAAGATTGGGAACTGGATACATTACGTGCGCATTGCTGTAAGGATATGCCATATTTGATTGTGGTTATTTAATATTTTTATTCTGCAGTCCTATGTTAATTGTTTTCCCAACTTTTCGATACTGCTTGAAAAAGGTCAAACTGCTGTTTACTGGGGAAAGGAAAATCTGTGATCAAATATTTGATAGTGCAGACGCTCTCGTGGATCAATGCTTCGCAGATGTGACATCAAACAATGTGTCAATGCTACTAAGTTTTGGAGACGCAATTGCCAAAAGCAAGAGATCTCCAGAAAAATTGTTTGTTCTTCTAGACATGTTTGAAATAATGCGAGAACTGCAATCTGAGGTACAACTTTATCCGTTTGTATTTTTCTTTTGTCGAAGTTTAATTTCGGACTGGAGTGGATGACACCTTATGACTTCTCTTTCAAATGCCTAGACCGTAAGCAATTAACTTTTTCTTCCAAATATGGGACGTTACTTCTAATATTTTCAAGTTTATGATGTCTCGGTTTATGTCTATATTTATACTTACATCTAGAGTCGGTCTAAGGAGCGAAACATTTGGATTTCCTTTAAATCTTCTCTAATCTTATAAAATGCCCAAATGATCCTCTTTATATTTATTATATATTTAAAATTAGAAACTATCTTCATAAACTTTCAATTCACTCTCTAGAATCTCGTGAGAACTATTGGAATTTGAATATGGGTGACTTATTAAATACTGAATTTGCTAAAGAAAATCGATGTTACCTAAATTTTTATGCTTCTGTATGTGAGAAGACCAAAAACATGTTTTCACAAGTGCAACTTGCTAACACTATTATGTACTCTTTTTCCTTTTATTTTCGTTTGACGGTGTGCTAAGAGCAGATTGAAACACTTTTTGGAAGTAAAGCATGCATTGAAATGCGTGATTCTGCATTGAGCTTAACACAACGCCTTGCCGAGACAGCTCAAGAGACTTTTGTTGATTTTGAAGAAGCAGTAGAAAAGGATGCCACAAAAACTGCTGTTCTTGATGGGACTGTTCATCCCTTGACCAGTTATGTGATAAACTACGTGAAGTTTTTATTTGAGTAAGTTATACTTTCTGTGGCTTCCACTTCAATATTTCTCGTCATAGTTTTTTCCCAGAAAAAACTGTGACCCACACCCCTTACATACCATACAACAACACCTGCATTATATCTTCTCCAAGATGTTGCTTGTAAGTGCATGCTCTTACTCATTCATCTTAACATTTTATGTTATTACACCTCAAACTACTGCCTATTTTTTCTGCTCTAAAAATATTTTGTTTTTAATTCATAGATGATCTCCAAAAAGACTTCTCTGGCTCTCTTTTTCTCCGTTTTTTTCCCACCCTTCTTATTGTTGGGTCCTTCGAACATTAGAAATGATTTTTGATACAATGAAATTCCTTCAATCACTCTCTTATTTTATGCTCTCCGTGAACGATGTATTTTCTTAATCTACGTCCTCAAAATGCAGGGTATTGGAGAATGTTTTTGGTTATTGCTTATGTTCAGTTACCACAATTTTATTAAAATTATTAATATTTTATAAATCCATCCTTATGGCTGGTTCCCAACTTTTCATATGATCTCCTGAAGTTGTCTATCCATTGTTTTTATATCCTATTCCAGACCTATAGCTACAAAACTATGTTTCTCATAAACAACATAAAATGTACAGCTACAAATCTACTTTGAAGCAACTATTCCAAGACTTCGAGGCTGTTGATCCAGATGCTCAGTTAGCAGTGATAACTACAAGAATTACGCAGGCACTTCAGACTAATCTTGACGGAAAATCTAAGCAATACAAGGATCCTGCATTAACTCAATTATTTCTGATGAACAATATTCACTATATAGTGAGATCTGTCCGTAGGTGCGTCTTATATTTGGCTTGTATGTCAAAAGATTAAGATCTATCATATTTGTAATAGTTCGTTCTATTGAGTTTTCAGATCGGAGGCAAAGGATTTGTTGGGTGATGACTGGGTGCAGATACATCGAAGGATTGTGCAGCAGCATGCAAATCAATACAAAAGGATTTCTTGGGCCAAGGTTTGGTTCACTCAACTCTTTCTAAGGGAATTCTCTCTCAATCTCTTCATTATTGAATCTATTTCAGCACTCAAATTGTTGCCCCGGAGTTCATAACTGTTATGCCCCGTTGCCTAAATATGTTAAAAACTTTTCTTCTTATATTACAAATGTTGCCTAAATATGTTAAAAACTTTTCTTCTTATATTACAAATGTTCATGTGAAATGAATACATCTTTCAATCTTTAACTTCTAGTTTTTCTCTTCTAATGCTGACCATAGGTCAGTCTAAGAGCAAAAGTTAAGAGGAAGTCCTATCCTTACTGGCAATGGCATTTCGTCTGTGAAGTGTATGGTATGATCTTTATAATGTCAAGGTTGGCATCATGAAAAAGTCGGTTATTTTTCATGGCACAACTGAATTGGTTTTCTTGACAAAAAGAATTGTGATTCTTATTATTTATCCAACTATGTGCATCTTCTTTACTAAGAGAAAAAAAGAAGGAAAAATAAAATTTTGTGTTTGATTAGCCTCAGAACCTTCTTGTTTAAGGATTTCATTGGCATATTCTATCATACCTTTTTAAGCAATTCATTGAGGTATCAGTCTGTTGATTTCCCTTGGTAATCAAAATAATTGTGCTCCAATCGGCCAATATTTCACTATATTCTTCACTTTTCCTTTGAACATCGTCTGGAGCGCTCACAAATATGATCTCTCTCATTTATATTAGCTTGGGTCAAATAACGATCACAGCTCACATTTTTCATTGTACGATATCATTTCATAATGTCAAAGGGAACCTTTAAATGCCAATTATGAAACTTTTCTAGGGAATGTGGAGATTATGGACAACATATTAGCCTTTTCTCTCAGTATTCGCTATCTAAGTTCTTAGAAAACCAAGAGCTTAGTTGGAAGGTCAGCATACTAAGGTCTTTGTTCCTGTTAGCAGATTTTGCAGTGCCTCACCGTTCAGGCCTCAGGCAGTGGTGGTGCTTCGGCAGATGCAACCTGTGGACTCTCAAAAGCTATGGTGAAAGATAGGTTTAAGACTTTCAATATCCAATTTGAGGAGCTTCATCAGCGGCAGTCTCAATGGACAGTTCCTGACAGTGAGTTGCGGGAGTCATTGAGGTTGGCAGTCGCTGAAGTATTATTGCCTGCCTACCGATCCTTCATCAAGCGTTTCGGGCACGTCCTCATTACTGAACTTTAAATTTTTTTTAAAAAAAATAACATATAAAATTGCGTGTATTTACGTACATTGCTTATGCAACAGGCCTATGGTTGACAATGGGAAAACTGGTCTTCAAAGAAGCATCAAATATACACCTGAGGATCTTGAGCGTATGCTAAATGAATTCTTTGAGGGCAAGACATTCGGTGAACAAAAGCGCTAGTAGCGTCTCAAAATGCTCTGTACATGGACAAGTTAGAGCAGGTACTTCCCCTTTCTCCCTTATTCTTCTCTTCTCTACAATCTGTATCATTAGATTCTTTCATCCATTTGTGGATATTTTCCATGTTTACATGCTCCTAGTGCAGTTGCCAGCAATATGTAAGTCCTCCCTGTTGCAGGCACCCAGATTTTTTTCTTCATGGTCTCATTGTGTATTTGTCAATTTGCTTTCTCGCGCTCGTCTTTTAACTTCTAGCATATAGCAGTACATAGGAAAATACGACCCTCTACAATGGTATGATATTGTCTACTTTGAGCATAAACTCTCGTGGTTTTGCTTTGGGCTTCTCCAAAATGCCTCGTACCAGAGATATATTTCTTAGTTATAAACCCATGATCATTCTTTAAATTAGCCAATGTGGGACTTCCTTCCAACGATCCTCGACTATAATTTTTCAAACCCATATTAGAATTAATAATTTATGTCAATGTAGAAGAAAAATCCAAACGCATGAGCTCGGCCGCACGTTCTCCAGGCCTCTTGTACTAAAGGGACAAAAACTTACAAATTTTATAGTATGGCTGAAGGTTATGAAAGACTTGTAGCATCAAACTAAATAAGATATTATGATGCATCTCCCTCTCTGCTATGCAGAACTGTTAACTTTCAATGGATCCTATCCAATATGCTTGGTCATTTCCAATTCTAGATCATAGTAGTATGCAATGCTTTTGCTAATATTTTCTTGTAAAAACAAAACTTTCCAAATTTCCACTAAAACTTTCCTCTCCATACTTGTCCTTCTGACAGGAAGAACTTTTCTATTGTTCCTACGAGTAAGGATTAAGAGGCGGCGTCTATGCACGATTTGGGCTTTCTTTCCCTTCTCCTTGTAGTATTCATTTTTATTTATTAATTGTTAATATGATTTTGCCAAAGGGCCATTAAAACCACATGAGGAGGCCACGGCTGGCTTTGGTGCGCACCTTGACCACTTAAACGTACATCAAGGTATGTATTTTTTATCATTTCTATGGAATTTTCCTCGTATTTGGAAGAACAAACGTAGATTAAATTAAGCCTTCCTTCTGGTTGGTCCCTCTGATGATTCTTTGATGCACCTCAATTGTTTAGGTAGTACATGAGGGAAGTATATTTTATGACTCCTCAATCATAGAGGAATGTGAAAGAAAATGTGACTATTCGATTGTATTTATTCCAAAGTGATTTCGATGATTCTAAAATTATTACCGAATATGTTCTTGATACAAGTTTGTAGGTTTTGGAAATTGATCGAAGACGCCATGGACGTAAGTCTTATTTCATACACATTATTTTATTGGCTTTACTTTTGTCTTCCAAAATAGGATGGTGTATTTCATTTATGTACATGTGATATTAGTTTTGAAAAATAAAATGTTAGAATAGTTGAAAATGAAGGTAGGAGCCCATAATTATTGAATATGTATGATTAATTGTATATTTTACCAAATTATTTTATAATGGAAAATAATCATTGAATTAAGATATCAAGCAGCATTTAATAATTACTAAAGACAATTTAATGAAAGACAATTTAATGAAGTGTGTATTTATATTGTAAATTCAATAAATAATTATTATTTGTTTTTTGTCCAACAAAATGGAGATTCTTTTTGGTTAATAAATTTGTGATGGCTCAACCTCAAGTTTTTTTTTTTTTTTTTTTTTTTTTTTTTTTTTTTTTTTTTTCTATTTTGCCATTTTCTTCCTTGGAATTATACAATTATGAGAATTTATAAACCCTCCAAAGGTTTCGCTTTTTCAACCTTTACATTTTCTCATTTCGCCTACCTTGCTAGCGCGTGAAAAACAAGCGCCTTTGGCTGAATTCAGAAAGCAAACGGCGCCGTTTCAAGGAAAGTCAACGGCTCTGTCAATCCATTTACTTTGAGGGGTCCTTAATAAATGTTTTTTTTCTCTTCTTTTATATGATATTAGTTTTGTATAATTACGATGCATTAATTAATAAACTCTTCAACAATTAGATGTATAATTTTAATTTAATAAATATTTTTAATTTTTAATTTTTTTTTGTAATAATTTTTAATTCAATTACATCAATTTAGTATTTTTTTTAATTTTTTTAATTAGTCAATTGTGACCGCAATTTTTACCCTTTTCAAATTTCACTAAAAAAAATGTAAAAGACTTTTAAAATTTTAAATCTAATCATTCATAAATAAATTTTATTTTTTCAAATGTATAAATATTTTAAAAGTATATGACTCAAAATAAAATTTTACATTTTCTTTATATATAATTTATAATTTTGTCGGTTAATTTGCACATGTTGGCTTTCCAATTTATCAAACGTCTCTTGTACTTTCTTTTTCTGTAGGTCACGTCTTACTTTAAAAACCACACAAAAATATTAATAAATATATTTTCAATTATCCTATTATACACCTGTCTAAAATAATAATTTTTTTCGAAAACACAAAATTAAAGAGAATTTACAAAAATAATAATAATACATTTATAAATTTAAATGTTAATATAAAAATATATGTGAAAATGAAAATTACTTAAAATTCGTATATATATATATATATATATATATATTATTTTGTCACGTTAATGTAAAACTTTTTATAAGTTATTCTAATTATAATTTTAAAAAAATAATCATAAACCATCTATAAATATCATTATCCTTTAATTTTATGTCTAAGTTTAAAATGATACATTAAATTATCAAAATTAATAATTAGATTCTAAATTTCCTTACTAATTTTAAAAAGTATTTTTTTTAAACTGTTTTTATTTTCTCATAATTTTCTACAATATTTTTCATCTTTCACGATTTTGAATTTCTTTAAAAAAAAAAAATATATATTTTAAATAAGTTTTTGCAAATTATTATTTTTTAATTTTAAAAATTTTAATTTACTATCTACAAACACGTAATATAAAAACTAATATTTAAAAGCTTGATTTAAAAAGTATATTAAAAAAAGAGATATTTTTAAACATGTGAACCAAACAAAAAAGGAGAATTAATTAAGACATAATTTAAGGAGTCGTTGTCTTGATTTTTTTCATTAAAAAATAACAAATAAAAAAATAATCGAACGGCCATAAAGACCGAAGTCGTTGTTATGAGTATGACTTATTGTTACTATAAACTCAAATTAAATATATATATATATATAAAAAGAATTTTCTTTTCATCCTTGAACTTTTATAAATTTAGTTCGAGGAAAATACTAAATTTATCAATGGAAAAGAAAAAATTAAACGTCTCGATCAATTCAATATACTCTTTGTATTAGTGAACGATTAATATTCGAGCAACTTATACGATAGTAGAAAGTAACGAGCTAGAGCTATCACTTTAGAGAGTATGAAAGCTTCACCGTACATGTACTTTTTCAAGTGTCGTAGTTTCCAAGCTTCTACGAGAGTTGGATAAGCATTAGGGTTTTCATCGGACCCGTTCATTAAATAGAGGCTTTAGTATTGAAAATGAAGTCCACCTATATCGCTGAATTCAAGCTTATATATCGAGACCATTTGTTCCATTATAGTTACAACTCTTTAGGGTATAGAGAAATAGACGTGTTTTTCAACTTTGTTTAAAGTGGAGCGTTTTTTAAATAAGATATAATCTATGATAGAGAATGAATTTCCGTGTTGAAATAAAAACTGAAAAAAAAAAACATTAAAAACACCGAACTCCAATAATTCATTGGTATGAGTGGAGTTGGCTTTTGTTGACCTTTCTTCTCTTATTAATGAACGTTTACTTTTATTTTCCACGACAACTCTCTTATTATTTTCATTATAATTTATTTATTTATTTATTTTGATTAAATATTTTATCGTTCATATCTCGTTTCTCTTCTATTTGTACGTATAATATACTTTATTAGATATTATGTATTATTTAACATTAATAGAAATTAAACGTGAAAATACATACGTAACTCTATGACTTTATATTTTTACAAAATTAATTCTAAAATATTTAAATCAAGCCCGTTGTATTGTACTTTTAAATTATTTGATCCACCGACTTTAAAAATATGCATTTAATTGGCGGTCAATTTATCATAACTTAATACGAAGCTATATGATATGTTTATTCTTTTATAAATATCTATACGTATAAATAAGTGTTAAACGTCACGAAAACCATCCGTGTTCAAAAAAATTCAATGACCTGAAAAATCTTGATCAACCAAACATAACTCATACCGTATGGATTCGGTTGAGTTAGTTCATAGATTTTTCTAAAATTAATTTAAGTTGAACGGAACTCACTCGACCTTATTGTCAATTATATATATATTTTTATAATTTTTTATTGGACAACTTTTAAAAATAAATTTTTAAGTGTTTATATAATAATTTTAAAAAATATATATTAAAATTTAGCGAAAACAAGTCAAATATTTTATAATTAAATTAAATTTATTATTTAATAAAGGTCGTTTGTNCCTTTACATTTTCTCATTTCGCCTACCTTGCTAGCGCGTGAAAAACAAGCGCCTTTGGCTGAATTCAGAAAGCAAACGGCGCCGTTTCAAGGAAAGTCAACGGCTCTGTCAATCCATTTACTTTGAGGGGTCCTTAATAAATGTTTTTTTTCTCTTCTTTTATATGATATTAGTTTTGTATAATTACGATGCATTAATTAATAAACTCTTCAACAATTAGATGTATAATTTTAATTTAATAAATATTTTTAATTTTTAATTTTTTTTTGTAATAATTTTTAATTCAATTACATCAATTTAGTATTTTTTTTAATTTTTTTAATTAGTCAATTGTGACCGCAATTTTTACCCTTTTCAAATTTCACTAAAAAAAATGTAAAAGACTTTTAAAATTTTAAATCTAATCATTCATAAATAAATTTTATTTTTTCAAATGTATAAATATTTTAAAAGTATATGACTCAAAATAAAATTTTACATTTTCTTTATATATAATTTATAATTTTGTCGGTTAATTTGCACATGTTGGCTTTCCAATTTATCAAACGTCTCTTGTACTTTCTTTTTCTGTAGGTCACGTCTTACTTTAAAAACCACACAAAAATATTAATAAATATATTTTCAATTATCCTATTATACACCTGTCTAAAATAATAATTTTTTTCGAAAACACAAAATTAAAGAGAATTTACAAAAATAATAATAATACATTTATAAATTTAAATGTTAATATAAAAATATATGTGAAAATGAAAATTACTTAAAATTCGTATATATATATATATATATATATATATTATTTTGTCACGTTAATGTAAAACTTTTTATAAGTTATTCTAATTATAATTTTAAAAAAATAATCATAAACCATCTATAAATATCATTATCCTTTAATTTTATGTCTAAGTTTAAAATGATACATTAAATTATCAAAATTAATAATTAGATTCTAAATTTCCTTACTAATTTTAAAAAGTATTTTTTTTAAACTGTTTTTATTTTCTCATAATTTTCTACAATATTTTTCATCTTTCACGATTTTGAATTTCTTTAAAAAAAAAAAATATATATTTTAAATAAGTTTTTGCAAATTATTATTTTTTAATTTTAAAAATTTTAATTTACTATCTACAAACACGTAATATAAAAACTAATATTTAAAAGCTTGATTTAAAAAGTATATTAAAAAAANAACAAGTCAAATATTTTATAATTAAATTAAATTTATTATTTAATAAAGGTCGTTTGTGATTAATGGTCTAAAAAAATTGGAAAATAATAGTACGAAACTTAAAATAAAATTAAAATTATATATATATATATATATATATATATATTAATTTTATAATTTTTTATCTGATAACTTTTAAAAATAAAATTTTAAGTGTTTATATAATAATTTTAAAAAATATATATTAAAATTTAGCGAAGTAAATATTTTTATTACAAGTCAAATATTTTATAATTAAATTAAATTTATTATTTAATAAGGGTCGTTTGTGATTAATGATCTAAAAAAATTGGAAAATAATAGTGCGAAACTTAAAATAAAATTAAAATTATTTATATATAATAATAATAATAAAATTAAAATTTAAAAGGTCATGGATTTATATATATATAGTTAACGAACGGCTTCAAAATTAACCACCTCCTTCTCCCTCTATCTTCGACGAATTTCAATCACAAACACCAATCCACGGCCGCCGCCGCCGCCGCCGCCGACAAAATGTCAAAGGACTGCCCTAACCACGACAAGAAACGGCCGAAGTTAATCCGGCGAATCTACGCCGGAATCCTCATTTTCTTGTTTCTCGTCCTCCTTACAATCCTCTTAATTTGGGCCATTCTTCAGCCCACAAAGCCCAAATTCATTATCCAAGATGCCACCGTCTTCCTCTTCAACGTCTCCGCCGCAAACTTCCTCTCCTCCAGCATTCAGGTCACCGTCTCCTCCCGGAACCCTAACGACAACATCGGAATCTACTACGACCGCCTCGACGTCTTCGCCGTCTACCGGAACCAACAGATCACTCTCCGTACCGTCATCCAACCTTCCTTCCAAGACGAAAACGAACTCAACATCTGGTCTCCTTTCCTCGTCGGCGACGACGTTCCGATCTCTCCGTACAACGGCGCCGCTCTCTACCAGGACCAGTCCTTCGGCACCGTCGTCTTGTCGATCAAACTCGACGGCTACGTCCGATTCAAAGTCGGCACGTTCATCTCCGGCCGCTACCATCTCAACGTCGACTGTCCGGCGGTAATCATGTTCCGAAATCCAACCGCCGGTATCGTCGTCGGTGATAACGCTGTTAAGTACCAATTGGTTCGCTCGTGTAGCGTCAGTGTATAAAGCTCCTCTGTTGCCGCCGTCAGAATTATTGCTCTCCGTTCTCTCTCTCCTTCACGCCGTTAGTTTCCTCTCTCTCTCTCCTGATGTCTATTCTGTATTATACTTTTAATATTTTAAAATTTTCAATTAAATTCTTCATTAAAAAAAATATCATTAAATTGTTATTTTATTAACTATAAAACAACAATTTTATGTTAATTTTTTTTAATATGAATTTAATTGAAAGCTTTTAATATATTAAAATTAAATTTGGGAATTTCAAAAAATTCAGCACCAATTTAGTTTTTTTTCTTTTAATTTTAATTATAAATATAAATAGTTGTGAACTGTAAATTTTCGTAAGAATAAAAATAAAATAATAATAATAATAATATTTATGTGAATTTTGTAAAGAGAGCAAAAATTGAGTGGTGGGTGGCAATTTGTGTAATTTTGTGTTAAAGTTGTATTTATAATGGAAATTTAAATATAGTGTTTATTAATGGCTGTGTATATATCTCTTGACCGTCACCATTTTGCGTGACCTTCCCACGTTCTCCTGTCATTTTCTTTTCATTTCTTTATTTTATACTTTAAAAAATATATTTTTAATTTGCCCTTTATAATTTTTAACAAATTATAATTTAATTATGTACTTTATAATTAATCTCAATAATGTGATAAAAATATCATGATTTAAAAGCTTAAATTGATTTTAAATTTGTGTTTAATAAATTATCCGAAAACTAATTTTTTTTGTTTTCTTATCTAATATGTTTTTTTAATTTTTAAATTTATAGTTATTGTATAAAAATTAAAATTATATTTAATTTTAATTATAAATTAGTTAATTTTGTATATTTATTATAATATTCTAAAATTTATAGGTGAAAATAGTATTTATACCTAATTAACGAGATTTTATATATTTATTAGATATATTTTAAAATTTTAAAATTTATAGCTCTTCAGACACCACGAAATTGGTGTATATGGAGGCGAGTTTAGTGTCTAAAACGACCCAACCTCACTCCCCTATGCAAATCGTTTCTCTCCTGCTTGAAATTAACAAACTCGACGCCACATCACAGGTCCGCTAGTTTTAGCTTGGTAAGTTGAGTAAATAGTCAATGGTCTTGAATTCGTGCCGAGAGTCGTTGTTGTTGGAAAGAGTAGGTTCCATGTTAATTAATAAAAAGATGGTATCTATGAGCAAGGAACACTATCTACATTGATATGAGCTCAAAGTGGACAGTATCATACGATTGTGGAGGCTCGTGGTTCATAACAATACGTTTATTAATGAAAGATACTAAGGTGATAACATTTTCATTTACGATCGCAACCACTGTCATTTGTCACAAACGTCAAACAAACCACCCTCCCTTTGAGATTCTTCTTTGAATCGAAACCTACTAGAAACCCTAAAAGCAAGATTGTAAAAATCCCATATATATGTTGCCCGACGTCGTGCTGGAATCTAGTACCAATTTAATTCGTCAAAAATTTCGTCACTTTTTTAACGATTCGGGTTTTAGAGGTTGTTGGAGAATATTTCTTGATCCCCATTAATGCCGATAACGAAGTTGCAGTCGAACTCTGTTATCCCGACCGATAGATCGGTTCAAGATAAGAAGTAGCGATATTAGGTATTATTGATTCGAATAGTTTTAGTTTATAAATATAATTATTGTTATAAACATTGTATAATTACTATTTTTATAATATAATGAAATTTATAAAATATTAATTCAATAAAAATGAGTTTAATTTATAACAGAAAAATATTATATTTATTCACGAGAAAAAAAAATCTTATGAGAAATAAAATTAATTAAAACATTATTGGGCCCATAATATATGGGCTTGGGTATTATTGGGCCCAAAATATATGGGCTTGGGGGGAGGGAAAAGGGTAGGGGTATTAGCGGCATCTCCATTTGTAATTGGGAATATGGATATTATGAAGAATGAAGATAGCGCTCTTATCCTCTGCAATTCTCTTCCTCACCACTTCCTTGATTCCCTCTCTGAAAAACCCTACCACCGCGCCATTCACATTCTCTAATGTAGTTCTCCATGAACACCATGCAAGACACTGCTCTCCACCTCCTCTCCAATGGCGGATTCCTCCACCACTCTTCTCCTTCCTCTCTTTTCCCCTCTCTTTCCCGCTCTCGAACCCTCCAATTCCCCACCATCAATGCCAAAATCGCCTTCATTTTGCCCTCTAAACTTCCCTCTCGCGCCCCCGACATTCCCCCTCTCTCGCCGCCGCTCCCTCCGCCGCCGTCCCACAGCGGCTCTCGCTCCGAGTTTCAGGAGAAAATGCTCTTCCTCGACTCCATCGGTATCGATTTCCTTTCTGTCATTAAAGACCATCCTCCCGTCGCTACTGCCTCTCTTGCCGACATCAGATCCGCAGTCGATTTCATGACCTCGATGAATTTCACCGCCGTTGAGTTCCGCCGAATCGTTGGTATGTGCCCTGAGATTCTCACCTCTCGCGTTTCAGACATCGTTCCGGTGTTTACGTTCCTCCTTCGTGAGGCTAGAGTCGACGGTTCTGACATCAAACGCGTTATCAATCGACGCCCTAGGTTGCTTGCGTGTAGCGTGAAAAATCGGCTTCGTCCGACTATGTACTTCCTGCAAAGCATCGGTATATCTGAGGTACATAAACACACTTCTTTACTTTCCTGTAGCGTGGAAGAGAAATTGATTCCGAGAATCGAGTTCTTCGAGAACCTAGGGTTTTCTCGCCGGGACGCTGTGATAATGTTCCGGCGATTCCCGCAGCTGTTCTGCTGCAGCATCAAGGAGAATTTGGAGCCGAAACTGAATTACTTCGTGGTGGAAATGGGAAGAGAATTGAAGGAATTGAAGGAGTTCCCTCATTACTTCTCGTTCAGCTTAGAGAATAGGATTAAGCCGAGACATCAAATCTGTGTGGAGAAGGGCGTTTGTTTTCCATTGCCAGTGTTGCTGAAAACCAGTGAGATGAAATTCCGGGAAAAATTGGAGGTATGTTGTGGTTCTTCCATTCCCTTTCGATCTTCTCCTTTGTGGTGTACAAATTCATGATATTCCATTCAATCAATCGATCAAGTATAGAGTTCATTTCTGAGCTTCCTGCTTCTTTCTGGCTTCATTTTTGTGTTTCCAATTCAATTCTGATATACCATAAACATGTACCAGAATTCATAAACTTGATTTCAAAAAACAAGATGATCATCAAACCCAGTTTAAGCTAGTTTACTGGTAATGTTCTTAATCTGGTTTGAATTAGTTTTTTTCCTTTTTTTGATTGAGCAGCCCTGGGAGTGACTGAACTGAATCTGAAGCCCTTTTGAATTTGTATAAAACAGAGGTGAGATATGAGAATCATGCAAGATTATTTGTTTTTAAACACTTGATACTTTCACATGCCATTTATGGTTTTTTTTTCTTTTCCAAAGTGCAATTTATGAGTTGAATACGTTTAAAAAAAAAAAATGGTAAAATTACTAATGGCTAATAAGTAATAATCACTTGGAGCCCTTTTTTTTTTTTTTTTTTTTTTTGGAATATGAATGAGTTATAATATTCAACATGAAGTTAATGTAATGCAGACACGATGATAACTAATCGTTTGAATTAAGTATGAAATGATGTCATTTAAATATGATTTTAACTGTCAATGGTAATATTGTAATTGCCAAATTAATAAAAAAAATGCATCTATATTTTTGTATACAATTTTTAATATTGCTTTGGAAATTACTTGAGTATTTTTTAATTATGATACTAGCTGTAAATATATTTTTCTTTTGTTTTTTTAGTTTTAAAGGTGTTTTTTAGGTTTTTATTTTTTTTTTATACTAGGTTATTAATAAATCTTCAATAAATTTAATGGTATTTTTTAAACAAAAAAAATTAACTATAAACTAACATATAATTTTTTGATTTTTTTTTTGTTTAAATGTGTTTTTTGTATTTTTTTTAGACAAATTCGACCAACTATAAAGTTCATGACAAAATTTAGTTTTTTTCTTCTCTTTCTTTTTTATTTACCCAAAATATAACCTACATACATCAATTTGATGGGAATAATGAGGCTTATGATATATTTATTAATATTATATAAATAAAAACAAATAATTATTATTTAAATGGTTTTTATAATATTTTATCTACAACAAAAATATAATGTCAACATTTTGTGCGGGTAGAATATGGGCAAGTCCGAGGAATATAAGGGAGAAACCTCCTCCTCTCGCCTTTATTATCACACAGGTTAAAAGAAAAATATCGATCCCACAAGTTAGATAGATGTTTCTAGTCGAGATGGACATTTAGTTCACGTTTCGAGATAATATGATTCGAATTTACATTAATTTTTAATAATTTTTAAAATTGGTCTCATTTTCACAATAAAAAAAATGCTTTTTTATTTGAAAAGCTTAGTTTCTAAAAAGAAAACAAGAAAAAGAAAGAAAGAAAATAATGTAATTTTTGGGTTATTATTTAATATGGATGGGTTCCAAGGGCCAAAATGCAAATACTAAACAAAAGTATGTTTGGGTTATTATGCAATATGGATGGGTTCCAAGGGCCAAAATGCAAATAGTTACAAATTCACTTCCCTCCACATCCATCTAACACAAATTTCCCTCCTCACCTTTGGTTCCATTTTGATCCCACAACCCTATATTCTTCTTCTTCTTCTTCCTCAGCTTCTCAACTTTCATGCCATTTCCATCTTCCTTCTGCAAATCCACTGTGTTTCATTTCTCTTGTTCCTTGGATTCTCCATGCGTGGCGGCGGCTCTCGAGCTCCGAACAGGTCGGAGCCACTGCCGCACACCCAACCTGCTCAGATCCTGCCGCCTCTCAAGCGGCAGCTTGCTTTCGAGTTGTCTAGGCCGCCGTTCGTTCCTCCGGGTGACTATTACCACTTTGGCGGTGGTTCTTCCAATGCTCTTGATCAACAGCCTGATGCTATCGTCGTTAAACCTCTCGTGAGTGCTGCAATTTGTTTATTGACTTGTCTCTCAAGCATTGCTGCATAATTGACTGTTGCTTCCTTGTTTCTTGTTGCTTTCGAACCTTATGGGGATTCCTGTAACATTGCACCTCGGTTGTCTCTGATTATACGTTTTAAATTATTTCTACACTGTCCGATGATTTTGACTTTAGAATTATACTTTTATGAAGTCTTCAATGTGATTCAATTCGTGTATTAGCCACAGTCTGAGTCGATCGAAATTTTTGAATTTCTCATCGTGGTGGATCATTGCGTACACGTTTTTCTTTACTCTATGCCCTGTGCTGGCGAGTGCACGTGTGGAAAGTTATTTTAGTTGGGGGTTCCGAATGTTGGTGACCAAGTCTTTCTCACTTATCGAAGTAAATTTGAAGTTAGATTTCTCTGTCTTCACCCTTCTGCTTGTTATAAGAACTAGTCATTTATGTGTTGCACATTAAACATCAATAGATAACTAGTATCGCATGTTGTTAATAGATTAGATACTAAGGTATACTAACAATAATTTTTATTTCCTAATTGAGAATGCGTGTTACATACATGAGATTTAATAATGTAACATACATGAATCACACAAAATATGTCAGAATTGTTGGTTCAAATTTAATTTGGGGATTGTATAATCGTTCCGGAATTGTCAAAGCTCATGAGTTTGCTTTGGGCTTGAAAATTGGTTTGCCTAAGTCAATAGCCTTTCTACAAAGGGCTGTAGTTTTGTGGTCTACCCCATGAGGCCCATCTTGGAGGACCTTTGATTGAAAATGAATAAGGGGCTCTTCCAAGGATTGGATTATACTTTTCCTGTTTTTATGGGATTTGATTTGTTGTGTGGTCTATGAAGTTATGTGTAATACGAGTTCTTCTATTCATGCCAACTTAAGGATGTTTATGTAATCTCCTAGGCTTTGGAAGTAGGATTTTCTCTCTTTCTTTCCTTAATTAATTTCCACAAGATGCCAAATAATTTTTTCTTGAGTTGCTGCTATTGAGACATGAGGATGCTTTAAATTTCATGTTGAGATTTCTAGTCAAAGAACTGAATTTTAGTTACCCCATTGACCTTGATCCAACTGTATGTAAATACTTTTCACAATGATTTTCAATAAATGAACTAGATGGTTATGTAGTTATCATCTTTTGTTCTTAGGTGTAAATCATTGATAGCTAGTGTTACATGGTTAACCGAAAAACCCAAGTTTATAGCTACATAAATGTATTTGAATTCGTAGCAGGACCCACAAACTTTGCCTGCTGCATAACATAATTTTCTAAATTATTAAATCAATTGAAGCAGCCTTGTAGGGGCATGAAGTATGCAATAATGCATCTTGGTGCAATTGTTTGCTCAATGCTCACCATTGTGATCATTTAATTGTATAATATTGCTGTTGATTAGAGTTTTAGTTTATCTTGGAAGGATAGTCCTGCTGACCTTTTAAGTGTCTAGTTACAGAGAATAGTTATTCTGTTGTGATCTCTTAGTTTCCATTTCAATTGCATGCATATCGCCATATCCCCCCCCCCCCCCCCNGAATTCTAACGATTGTTTTGTAGGGCATAGTATTATGGTTGTATGCAAATAAGCAAAGGATTCTTATTTCCCCCCTTTTCAATTGGTTATATGCATGAGAAGTTTTTTTTATATGGATGTTATGACGATCTTACAAATTAATTTCACAGATAGACATATCTCGTGGTAAATATAAATTAAACTAAAGGATAGAGGTAAATCTAATCTTTTCTACAGAAAACTAACCACCAAGTAGATACATGATAAATTACATGATTTGAAGGATTATAAGGATTGCGACAATTTGGTTTGCATCCTCAATAATGGTTACTTTAGTTTAGTTGAGGTTCAACTACCATGCAAATTGTATTATTTACTTCTTTTTTACACTTAACTCAGGCGATCCTTCTTTGCTGTATTTAAAAATTATCTTCGAATTTTTTTTTTCAGAAACCAAAACAGAAGGGGGCCATGTATAACCATGTGGTTGAATCTAGTGACTGCATTCATGATCAGAGTTCTTCAAAAGATGCTCTAAGTTTTGTACAGACACCTGTATCTGCAAAAGGCGGAAGGGTATACAATAAGGCAAAGACTCCAAGAAGAGCTACGTCTGGGCCTGGAACACCTATCTCAGACACTAGTAAGAAATTTTATGTGGGTTTAATATTTTTAGGTTGATAGTTGTGATTAGTAACTTTGTTTAGATTGTCACTGAACGTAAAGTGGTTATTATTCAAATCCTGTTTTTCTTTGTGGGATGTTATGGGTACATTCTTTTTATCCCAATTATCTCTTAAAGAATTTCTCAATTTAAATTGTATGATCCTTTGATGAATATTAAAGCAGCATGACTATTATTGATTAGTTTTCTCAAATATCAGGCACTTATTCTCCTCTTACCCCAGCTGGAAACTGTCGACATGACAGTTCTTTAGGTAACTTTGCAATTCTTGCTAATTTAATATTATGTCCAACCTACATCAATGTGCATTTTCTTGTCAAATCAATGGTGTTTAAAAGAATTCTGAAACTTTTAGGTCTTCTGACAAAAAAATTCATCAATTTAATTAAGCAAGCAAGGGATGGCATTCTTGACTTGAACAAAGCTGCAGAAACCTTGAAGGTAAAATTTATAGATACTTAAACTTTGGTTTTCTGTTTAGCGGTGACTAATATGAAATATTCATGACACAGGTGCAGAAAAGGAGAATATATGACATTACAAATGTTTTGGAAGGCATAGGTCTCATAGAAAAGAAGCTGAAAAACATAATATGTTGGAAGTAATGTATCAATTGATGTGTTGGTCCAATTCTTTTCATTTAGTTTGTTTAATTGAAAATTTCGTAAGAAGTTGAAGCGTATGGTTTATTTAGAATCTATTCAATATTTGTTTAGGGGATTCAATGCCCAAAGTCCAGGAAATGTGGATAGTGATACTGCTATGTTGCAGGTTTGTGGCTCTGACTACTGTCTTTGGGTTTCAAGATCATGGAATTTTGTTTTTAACCATTATTTTAATGAAAGGCCTAGTTTTCCCTTGTACAACTATTTATTGGAATGTCTAATAATGACTCTATCTAGAACCTATCCTGTATACAGATAATTTGAGAGTGTACCTATCCTGCAGGTGGATGTTGAAAACCTTTCTTTTGAAGAGCGTAGATTAGAAGATAAGATAAGGTTGCATATTTATTCTGTTATTAGTTTCTATACTTTGAATCACAAATGATAAACTCATGTTTCACAATTATATTTGCAGCGCATTGCAGGAAAGACTGAGGAATCTGAGTGAAGATGAAAATATCCAAAAGTAAAAGTCCTTTTCTGCTCCATTCTGTCTAGTTTTCCACTTACTGGTATATGATTAAAATAACAACGTAGCATATGTTTCCTATTACGATAGATGGCTCTTTGTGACTGAAGAAGACATTAAAGGCTTGCCTTGCTTTCAGGTGAATTTGTCGTAAATACTTCAATTGTGAATATTTAAGCTCAAACTTTACTTCTAATTTTTACACCTTTTTGTATGGTCACATGATTTTGAGTATTGCATTATATGTACCAGGATTCAAAATGTACTAGTCATACCTGAACTAGGAGAATGACACATCACAATTAAAGAAAATGAAAGAAAATCATGAAAAAGATGAAAAACTAAAGACAGTTCCTAGCAGAGTTGGATCATGTGATTTTTTCTTTCTTTCTTTCTTTTTTTTTTTTCTTGAAAAGAAACGGCTTTCTTTGAGATAAACAAAAGAATATAAAAGGATATACACCGTATACAAAAGGACCGCCGAACAGGGAGAGGCCAACTATTAACCGTACAAAAAGTGCATTCGTTCAAAATGATAAGATTAGATGGGTAAAGACAAAAAGTTTATCCCAGATCACTTCTGGTCCTTCAAAACACTATTATTCCTCTCAATCTGAATGCCCCAGTATGGTTTATGGGGTGCAATTCATATGGTTGAAGGAGAAAACTATAAACTTAGATAATTTTTACTGTGTTTTTAGATTTGTCAATTCTAGATGATCTCGTGTTAGATGAGGACTAGTTAGGGTAGAGCCAACCAGTTTACATAAAGGTGTAACCAGATGCATGGTTTTTTTCATGGAAGAGATCAGATAAAGCAGTGAGGAGAAAGAAGGATGCCTGCGTTACATCAGGGACAGCTTCAGTAATTAGAAACTCCCCAAAATTTTCTAGATTAATGGTGGATAGTTTGTTGGAAGAGATTTGGTGTGGTCTCTAATCTCCTAAAATAACTCAGTGTCATCTTTTACCATTTACATTAAGAAGGGATGATGTCAACTTGCTCATGCTTGTTGATGTCCCACCTCTCTAATTTTACAGCAAAGTCGCTGATGGTATTCCAACCCTTATAACTGTACAACTGCCTCAAAAATCCTCGCACCGCATCACTAGAAAGGATTTAGCTTAACATTATCATTTGTAAGGACATCTTTTACCAATTCATCTTGTATATTTGTTCTTTGACTAAGACAATGTTTCTTATCCAGAACTGGGTTGGGCCTGCCATTTAGCATACATATTTGTGTGAGAAGAGCTTAAAAGAGAGAGTAGTAAGGAGATCAGATTGACTCATGCAAAGTAGTAAGCAATGAATGTGTGGGGGTGGGTAAGATTGATGTATATAGCTTATGGGAATGTACGAGTGAGGTAGGCACAGATTTTAGAGGTTTTCTGGGAGGCGAGGAGCTCTCATGTTTGGCTTAAACAACGAAATAGTCACTTTGAGTTCAATCAAATGTATGTTTCTTAATACGATGGTGATAATAGGGTGACATTTTAGTTAGTGATATTATAAGTAAGAAAAGTAGTTGGGAACGTAAAATCACTACAGAGTTGCATCTAGTGTTTGCTAATACATATGATAATATTCTCTTACATGATACTGTATACATTTTAGTTCATAATTTGTCAACCTTGCTACAAGTTTTAAGGAAACTAGCTATTCTTTTTTGGGCAGAATGAAACGCTGATAGCAATTAAAGCTCCTCATGGAACCACATTGGAAGTTCCTGATCCCGATGAAGTAATGGGCATAAAGTTTTAAGAAAGCTATTTGTTATGCTTGATATTCTTTTGGTTCCCTTTTATCTGATAACTCAGAGAATGTTCTCATTTTCGTCATGCTAGGCTGTTGATGATCCACAGAGAAGATATAGAATAGTTCTTAGGAGCACGATGGGTCCTATTGATGTATATCTTGTCAGGTATCCTTTTCTCTACATCATTGAGTTGTTCTCTTCAGGGGCTGATCTTTACAATAGATTATATTCCTTTGGGAGCTACTTAAAGTGATAGTTCATTTATCCATTTTCCTGCCTTCCTAGTCTTTCTTATTTCGTAACTGCTACCATTTATTATATCAAAAAAGAATTTAATTGTTTTTCATATAAAAATTCTCCTTTTTTCGTAGTCAATTTGAGGAGAAAATTGAGGAGATGAATGTGGTCCAGACACCTAGTAGCTTCCTACATGCTTCCAGTTCAGGATCAAACGAACATCTAACAACAGAAGCAATTATTGGGGAGAGCAGTAGAAACGAAATCGAACCCCAAGCTCAACTGTCCCAGTACAGCAGCATCTGTGATGTGCATGGTTCAAACGAGTTTCCTGGTGGAATGATGAAGATTATGCCTTCAGAAATTGATGTAAGCATATCATCCTTAAATATTCAGCAGGACGACTACATGCCCTTTTTTCGGACACACGTTTGAACAGAATCTATTTATGCTAGCTTCAGCTTACTTCTATATTATTGCAGAATGATGCGGATTACTGGCTGTTATCAGATGCTGAAGTTAGCATTACAGATATGTGGAGAACAGATAGTATCCTTCTTTAAAATTGTCTTACGACTACAGTCTTGTCATGCACGTCTTAATAAATCTCAAAAAGGGGAAAACCCATAGAAAAAACAGTTGAATTCTTTCACTTCAGCTATAGCAGATATTGTATGGGATCAGTCAGATATGGTTCCTCATGACTTTATAATATCTGATGTTAGTGCCCAAAGGCCAAGACCAGTAAGCCCACATTCAGAGAGGGGCGGAGTGCCTTCTGATGTTAACTTAAGACAAAGGTGACAAAGAAGCAGATCCGACTTAATCCATTAGCTACCTGTTCCCATCCTCATTACTCCACAAGATGTTGATTTGTAGCCACACAAACAGTTAAATCTTACTGGAACTCAAGCTCAACTGTACAGTGTAATTTTTATAACCCAACTAATATACTGTGGAAATTTTCCAAGCATGATAAAGAATACATTTGGAGGTTAGTATTTGCATATGCATTCTCATGCCAATCTCAATTCTGTTTGACTGTTGATGAACTCGGATCATTTCAGGAAGTAGAAGCAAACTTTTGAAAGGATGCAGATGGTATATAGGTTTCCAGACATTATCAGGCCAGCAAGAGCATCAATGCACTGGTAAAACTTTTAATCTTCAGTTTCAAATCCATTTAAACAATAAGGGGTTTGGGATATAATTGAAATCTTGTGACAATGGGTTGAATTTTGTTTTGAGTTAGCTGTTTGTTGTTAGCTGAAGATTGTGGAAACCACAGAGTCCTAGAGAACTCCATAAAGTCTATTATTATCAAAAACTTATTCGATGCTGCTTCCTTCCATTAGGGGCGAATCAATTTAGGACATCTTAGTGAAAATTGATATGACCATAAAGTGATTTTGATTATTTCAAAATCAATATTGGTCGGTTGGAGTTTGGTTTTAACGACAAGATGGAATAGATTCAAATCATGGTGGTTATTTATTTAGAATTTATTATCGTACGGGTTATCATGACAACTATATGGAGTGAGGTTAGATAATTATTTTGAAAAAATAGTCGAAATATGCAACTATATGAAGCGAGGTTAGATAATTATTTCGAAAAAATAGTCGAAATATGCAACTATATGCAGCGAAGTTAGATAATTATTTCGAAAAAATAGTCGAAATATGCAACTATATGCAGCGAAGTTAGATAATTATTTCGTAAAAATAGTCGAAATATGCAACTACATAGAGTGAGGTTAGATAATTATTTCGATGAAATAGTCGGAAATATGCTTAAGCTGGTTGTCTGATTGTGTATGAAAATTTAAAGGTAATGCACTGACCCATCTAGCCTGCGTGGATCCCCCAACTTTAAAGCTTAGTATATTGTCTTTCACTAAGTTTGGTGGAGATCTGAGTCGAATGGGACAAAAAATTGCTGATTGGACTAGTTTGGGGTTGGTATAATAGTTAACCTATTTGTTTAAATATTATTGGGCATTTTAATATATTCATGAATTTGCTTATTCAATCTATAAATAAAAAATTAATTTCATTAACTAATTCCATTTTTTGGCCTCAAAATGTTTGATAAGCTTGATGTGGGGTCAAGGATTTTTCAAATTGGATAATGCCCAATTACCTGTAAAATTAATATTCGTGCATTTGTGATGTGAAGGGAAGGAGCTTAAATCGACCCTCTTATTTCTTTTTAAAAGTAGAAAGTCACATTATTTCAACTTTATTTTTTGTTTTTAATGTTTAGAAGTTAAGTTTTCTTAATTTCTCTACTTTAGAAAAATATTTGAATTTTTAATCTGCATAACCATCTTATAAAATATTATTTCTAATGACGATATTATCTGTTGTAAGTAATAGAAAATATTTTTTCTTTTTAGAATTTGAATAAGAATTTAATTTCTTTTTTAATATAAAAATGAAATTAGTCATAGAAAATGACAGAAAAATAAGTATAATTTTTAAAAATAAAAAATTCAAATAATTGTGAATAAAATCTTTTTTTTTTTTTTTTAAGTTTTCAAAATTAGGCTTAGATTTTATAAACTTAAAAAAGTAGATAAAAAAAAAACTCTATTTTAAAAATCCCATAGGCATAAATTTTTTTATTTTTTTTTCTAATAAATAAAAAAAGAAACCATTTGTTAATTTTTAAATATTTTGGATCAAGTTATGTTTTATCTGGTCAACTCATTGATTTTATAATTTTAATTAATTAAAAAATAATAAAAAAAAAGAAGTGAAAAGGATAACACGTCAGCAAGAGATGAGTACGGCCAAACGATTGCAAATGCTAAGCCGCCGAGTTTTGCCACTTTTCCTCTGACCAAAACGTAACCATCTTACTTCTCTCTCTATAACCTTTTTTTCCTTTTTTATCTTCCATGGCCGATTCCGCCGCACAAAAAACCTACGCAGCGCCGTCGTCACCTGCCCCGATTCTCAGCCGCAGAACCTCGATTCCTTCCTCCGCTATCATGCCCCCACCAAACGTCGCCGTTTCCCCTCCTCTGTCCTCTCCGATCGACTTCAGGATCCTCTCCTCCAAGTCCTCTTCTCAATCCTACACCTCTCTCAAGGACATCCTCCCCTCCGCCTCCGCCGCCGCCGCCGCCGCCGCCTTCAACTCTCCCACTGCCGCATCTCCGGCCAACTCCGGCTACGAAATTTCCATCCGCAACCGCCTCGTTAAGCAAGCCGCTTGGGCTTATCTCCAACCTATGTCCACTTCTTCCTATTCCACCGGCTCAAATTTCTTCCACCGTTTCTGGCTCCGATTCTCCGCCGCGAATCCGATCGCTAATAGTCTTGGATTCATCAGAGGTAGTATCATTCCCGCCATAGTCCGAGTCATTCGGTTCTGCATTTGCTTGTGACGCCTTCCTCAACCGCTGTAATTGACCTAGATCGACGCCGACTTCCTCTGCCGCTGTAATGGAGATTGATGGATTTAATTCCCCTGTATAAATCCCTTTTATTCTCATACAGAAACTTGCATCCAATCCCTAAGGAGAATTGATTTTCCCAAATACATTCATAGATTCAATCTCAACATTCTAATAAATTCGCACCAAAACATTCCTGTTTCCATTTCCATCTCTCTGATTAATCTGCATCGATTTTTCTTCGTTCTTGCACAGCTTTCCCGCGATTACAAACATCTGAGTCGTGATTTTAACTCGCGAGCTCGATCCGCTGGTATATCAACGTTTATCTTCCTTCAAATTATTCCAACAATATTATTCTAATGTTTATAAGATCAACGAATTCGATACAGAATTTGTTCCAGAGTAAATTAAATTTTGATGAATTAAAATAATTTAAATTTAAAGTTCTAGCAGTCGATTTCAGTTCTAATGTTTATAAGGTCGGTGAAGATTTTAAGCCTAATTTGGGTTAGTCAAAAGTCAAATTTAAAGTTAATATACAGAATCGATTCTTGCCTACATTATTGTTCCATTGATCGTTCATCATGGTGCGTTACAACCATCTTGTCAGCTACACGTCTCCTTACGCTTCTCTAGTTAAATCTTCGAGCTTGCTACATTTTTGTTCACACCTAACTTCACTTATGTGCGATATTTCACTGGTCTCCAGTTGATTGCGATACTTCACTAGTCACCAGTTCTCGAAGTAAACCACGGAGCGGTTCGTCCTATTCGTCCTATTCATATATTCACGACCGAAACACTGTATTCTCTTTCGGGTAGGCCCTAAAAGAAGAAGAAAAGGCATATATTATTGAATTCACCCAATCCGATAGTACCCCATTTACTAGATTATTGAATTTATTCGCTAGTTGTTCAAGTTATCATTAACCGTCAATCAGTATGATAGAGATTCATGCAACACACTTTTTTTTCGCTAATTCCAACAACGTCGAAATTCGAATTGGCTTCAATTTCAGTTTCTTTACCAATAGTATAATAAATCTTCAAATTTCTCTCTTTTTAAATTTTTTTTATGATATTTTCAACTTTAGAGCATATATTAACTCATATANATAAGGTTGATATTAATTTATTATTATTATTATTATTATTTAAAAGAGAAGTTGAAGTGTAGTTGGAAGAAAATAATTGACTGGAATAATAAACATTAACCGTCAATTTCTTGCCACGTGGACGGATCTCTACATAAAAAAAATAAAAATTTACCACGTATTAACACACACGTGGGAGGTGGAAAAAGGCCACGTAGGATATCCAAGCTTGGCGTAAAATAAATTTAATGTATTTTTTAAAAACATTTTTGGAAGTTTAATTTTTTTAAGTTAAGAAATCTAACTAAAATTAAAGAATATTTTTTAGAAGGTAAATTACAACCAAAGAAACTGCTAATTAATCAATAAGTTCACTTTAAAAAATATATTTATAAAATGAAAAAAATGAAAAAAAAGATCACATAATAAAAAATATTGCTTTATTTAGTAAAGTTAATAATTTAATAATACTAAAATTTAAAATTCATTCCAAACAATTATTATTATTTAGGTTAAAATACATTATACTTTCACTCCTTATTCAAAATTTTCCAATTCCACTGTGTTATTAAAATAAAAAAAAATATATTTATTTTTTGAATTATATCGACGTTAACAAAATAAAAAATAAATAAAGGGGAGAGGTGGGCTGGGCTGGGCTCAAGCATATGCAAAAGCCCAAAAATAAAGGCCCAGAAAAGCCCAATAACTACATATCCACATAAAATTTCCTTCTTGTTTTATTTTTTTATAAATATATTTTTATTTCTGAATCATAAAAAAAAAAAAAAAACTAAATTTAATTTAATTCAATTTTTAATAATTCTTCCCAACCTTACCAAATATTAGGCATATAAACCTACTTTCATCAATATTTTCTTCAATTTCTTCAATTAAAAATTTTAAAAATTTTAAAAATTTAAACCTCACGTTCGAGACATTAGAACGGTGGTGTCTGGCAGTGCTCTCATTCTCGGTTAGAATCTTCATTTTGGTAGAAAATCGAGAGAAGATAATATGAGTTGCGGCGATTTCTAGAGAACTAGAGGGAAGGCATGTTCTTGAATCTTCCTTCACTCACCGTTCGATCCATCAATCTTCCATTTTTCTTTTCATCGGTTCGGTTACCGAATTGTTCATTCAGGTTGAAGAAATTTTCTAGGTCTGCGTTCGTCCATATGGGTCAAGAAGTTCTGAATCCTTTTAGTAGAAGGCGCGCGCAGTTTCGTTTGTGCAATGTATCAGGGTATTCGATTCTCGTTTATTTTCATTGAAATTTCTCTTGGAATTGTGGTTTTCCATGAATTAAATCGCCTTTTGTTTCTGCGTTTTGATAGTTACACTAATGAACTGCTGGAGATTCATGCGGATGATCCATCGTTGCACGTATTGTTCATACCTGGAAATCCAGGTCCATATGCATTTGTGGATGTAGGTTTTCGATGCTTCTGTTGATTTTTGCTTAATTTCTGAATGGGTTTTGTTCTAAGACAGGAATTGTTTCATTTTATAAAGATTTTGTTGAATCCCTGTATCAGTTGCTTGGGGGCCGTGTATCTATTACAGGCAAGACATGAATTGTTGGCACTGTTCTTAGAGATAACATTAATTTTTTTACATCTGGGCTGATACTTTTTCTTTTTTTGGCCATCCTTTTGTATACTATCAGCTATTGGTCATCTATCTCAAACGACGAAGGTACTTGCACATCGGTCTATAAAGTTCATATCTGCTATGCATTTTAGCTTTCGCGAGTGACAAATTCTTTTAGAAATGATGTTTTGTGCACTGCATTCTTATATATGAAATATCAATGGCTCTATGTAGTTGGAGGCTCTGGTTAGTTATGCTTCAGTTTAATGCTTCAAAAAGCAAATTAGTTTATGTTGCTCGGATGCATATAGTGAAGTTTGTTACATAAATTTCCCCAGTGATTTTATGTAATGGATATTGATGTTTCTTCTCTTTTAGGACTGGGAAGGTGGAAGGTTATTTTCATTACAAGAACAAATTGATCATAAGGTAATTGTCTGTTTTGTCCGATTTGATTTAGTTGTTGATAGCCTAGGGTGGCAAGTGGTCCATGAAAAATATTAAGTCGCGAGTGGACTTCATTCTAAATTTCATGGAGAGCTGTGCATGTGAGATCCAACATCGGTTGGAACTGGGAGCGGAACATTCCTTATAAGGGTGTGAAAACCTCTCCCTAGCAGATGCGATTTATAATCGTAAGGCTGATGACGATACGTAACGGGCCAAAGCGGACAATATCTGTTAGTGGTGGGCTTGAGTTGTTACAAATGGTACTAGATCTAGACACCGAGCGGTGTGCCAGCGAAGACATTGGGCCCCCAAGGGGGTGGAGATTGTGAGATCCCATATCGGTTGGAGAGGAGAACAAAACATTCCTTATAAGGGCGTGGAAACCTCTCTCTAGTAAAACCGTGAGGCTGACAGCGATACGTAACGGGCCAAAGAAGACTCTGCTAGCGGGGGGGCTTGAGCTGGAATAACCATTGCAGAAATTTGGAATTAAGATCTCTTTCTCCAGATTATTGTTCATTTCTTTATTATCTGTTTCCTACAGGTCTCTTTACTCTTTCATATATGGGGCTGAACTATATTCATATTTCTTTTGCAGATAGAATTTGTCAGACAAGAATTACAGAATAAAGACATTCCATTGCTACTGGTAATTATACCTTGACGATTACAGTTTATGCTCAATGTTCCCGGTAATCATAAAAGAGTCGCACGGTGCAAAATTTTCAATTGTATTGTTTTGATATCATCTGAATACAATTGAGTTATTCTTTTATTAGTAAGCCACTGCAACCTTTATAAAATTTGATTCTAGTTTAACCCATACACAATAGTTTCTGGTTATAGTGCTCATATTCTTCTTGTTACCTGTTAACTAAACCGAGACAATTTCACTTGTTATGTTAAGAATGAACTTGTTACAATTTTGCAAAGTTCTTCGTTATGACTGTTATTTCGGTAGCTGACCCGTTTGTTCTCTTTGAAGGTTGGGCATTCTATTGGATCGTATATCTCGATTGAATTGTACCGCAAGTTCCAAGATCAGGTATTGGCATAAACTCTTCGTGCCTCTTATGTATTCCCAGCTTTCAAGAGATGTTGCAATGGAAATTTTCCTTGAACCCATAGGTGGTGTATTGTATTGGATTGCATCCATTTATGATGGTGAACAGACAATCTCGTCAGCAATTTTTAATTGGCAAACTTGCAGGGTATGCCCGTTATTTGTTCTGATAACATGAATTATGCCTTCCTGCATCTACATTGCCATCAAAGCCTCTTCACTCTTTCTAATTATAGGACTCTTTTAAAATCTTTCCCACTTCAGTGGATTCAAACTCAGCCTTAGAGAGTTTCTCAGTTTTGTGTATCTTTTATATTGTTTTTGTGAGATCCCACATCGGTTGGGGAGGAGAACGAAACATTCTTTTATAAGGGTGTGGAAACCTCTTCCTAACAAACGTATTTTAAAAACCTTGAGGGGAAGCCAAAGATTAATAGTACACTGTAAGGCTGACAAGATAATTTTGTGCTGTAGATCCCGTCTTCTATCAACTTTGTTTTCATCTTTCGTCGCACTGTTGGGTGTATTACCAAGCCGAGTTTCAAGTTTTGTTGTGAGTAAAACTATTGGGAAGTCATGGTCCAGAACTGCAAGTGAGGCTGCTTGCACTTATTTGCTAAAGGTGAATGAAATCTAATGTATTATTTGTAGTATATGCATTTTTAGTATCCTCTTGAAACTGCTATAAATTTTGATTCTAGGATAATGACTGTCTGTTCTGATATTTGGAATATTATCTTTGTGTTCTACAGTACCATGTCATGCGAAATATTCTATTTATGGCGTTGACAGAGTTCGAGAAGGTATTCACTATGAAAAATCGCGATAGTTAGGCGAACGTGTCGCTCATATCAGACATTTGTATCATTGAAATCTTCGTTTTCGTGGCAGTACAAAGCGTAATATCAATATTTAGTCAAATTTCCTCATCTGATTGTGTATGGACATTGTTTAGCTTTCAGAAACACCAGATTGGGCCTTCATGAAGAAATCAAGTCGGAAATTATCATTTTTGTTCTGTATGGATGACCACTGGGCTCCAATGCATGTGTTTGAGGAGGTAGGATATAGAACTACTTTTCCATTTTATCAGTCATTTCTGCTGCACATGCATGTAGCTTCGCCCAATATTGTTGCTAAAGATATTATCGTCGTGTCGTTTACGGTGATTAGTATTAGGTTATGAAGCCTGCTTATTTATAACTTAGTCAATGGTTATACATGGTAAAAGTATATATGGTAAATGACATAAACAACTATGCATAGTAAAAAACTATATATATGCAGTTACCCCATTAGGTAGTGCTTTGAAAATGTACTTTCTGTATTCTCTGTATTCTATCGTACTTTACATGTATGAAGTCGTCAATATAAACATTCAGTCAATATTCTTTATTACATTTTCTCTCTCCTGTTCTGTGTGTTCATCTAGATCGAGTATGCGTTGTTGTGCGATTCTAATAATTAGAAGTACAACGATAGTCGGTTTGAAATATTATTAACTTTGTATTATGCATCGTGAACAACTTCAAATAGCAGGATTGAAAAAGTAATAATTTGAATCTTAGAACTGTAACTGATATAGTGATTTCAAGCTCTAGTGTCGTTGTTTGAGTTTTGTTTTGTCCACAGATATCGAAGCAGATCCCTGAAATGGATGTATCAGTTGAAAGGGAAGGTCATACTCATGCATTTTGCTGCTCTGAAGCTGGCTCACTCTACATTGCTCAACATGTGGCAAGCTTGATCAAGAATCACATCTCAGATTAAGGTCAGATTCATTCATTCCTTCCTTCCTTCCTTCTTACTCCATTAGAGACTTCCTTTGTGTTTTATATCGGATGTTCGTTCTTAACGTTTTGTAGTAGCAGCACATGCTTTTCGACAACGTACGTCTCCCCCTACACTATCATTCCTATAGAAACCTCATGTTGTCAGACAGGAAAATAGAACAATGGAAGCACACGTTGTGTTTTACTGAGATGGTTCGAATAAGTGTCGAATATCAGAATGTTTATAGGTTCATCCAAGAAATCATCTGTATTTGAAACTCATAGAATTAATCTACTTTGAAGTCATAAATAAGTGATAAATGTTACCATTTTTTTACCTTAATACTTTCAATAAGTTTAAGATAAAATGTTACATTAACCAAGATTAAGGTAAATGTTACAATTTTTTACCATTTTATTTCATTTTGGTTTATGTAATTTCAGTTGTCTAAATTTACTCTCAATACTTTCAATCAATAAAGCTTAAAATTGGTCCCTCCAATATTTCAAAGTTATTATATATATAGTTAAATATAGTAATAATAATAATTATTATTTTCTTTCATATATATATATAAAAAAGTTATTGAATCGAATTAACTCGAATTTATTATTAATTTTAAAATATACCATTTTACTTTTTTATATATATATATATATATATTTACTTTATTTTCCAATAATTTTAAACTAGAAATTGAATTAAATTTTTTATTAAATATTTAAAAATGAGTAAATAGATATTAATATAACAAAATTTTGAATAAAATCGAACAAAAAAAAAATTATTGAAAAATTTTAGAAACCAAACAATTGGATTGAAAATTAAGTTAAAAAAAAATAATTTTAAGTTTAAAAAAGAAAATAAAGAAAGAAAGGGAGAAAAAGTAGAGGTTTGCGGAGTCCGATAAAATCCGAACGACAGCGACTGTCCAAATATAAATTCCCGCAAACGGTTTTGTTAAACCCATTCCCAATACGCTCTCTTCTCTCATCCTTCAACAATGGCGACTCGTCGAACAAACCTCCCACTCACCTCCCTCTCCGTCGATCTCAACATTTGCAGACCAAAGCTCTCTCACCTCTTCCACCTCAAGCCGAAGCCCTCCGCCAAACCCCCTTCCCTCCACCACTTCTCCGACTCCGATTCCCCGCCCTCCTCCGACTCCGACTCCGACTCCGAGACCAGAGCCTCCATCACCTTCCGCGGCTTCGGTAGAAGCGGCGGCGAGAGCGTCGCCGTCGAGAAAGACTCCGACGATCCGTACCTGGATTTCCGGCATTCGATGGTCCAGATGATTCTGGAGAACGAGATTTACTCGAAGCACGACTTGCGAGGGCTTCTTCGTTGTTTCTTGCAGTTGAATTCGCCTTCTCACCATGGAATTATAGTTAGGGCTTTCGCTGAGATTTGGGACTCTGTTTTCTCCGCCAGGTCCCCTGTTTCGCCTCCGATCTTCCGCTTTTGAATCCTAGCCGTCCGATCAACTTAAGATCTCGTCTTTTCTTTTTCTTTTTCTTTTTTTTTTGGTTGAAAAAAGATTTTATTTTTTTCAACCGTATAAATTCTCTACCACTTTTCTTGTTTCTATGAGTGTCTCTCCCACTCCTTTATATTTAATTTTACTATATTTTCTTTCCACTTTTTTAATTCTTTTATTTTTACCATCTTAAAATATACCCTTTTTTGTTTACTAGAATATAGGATTTGTTTAAATATTATTAATCGCCATTGCCGTAGTCAAATTCGTAAAGACATCGAACATTAACCTGATCTATATAGTCATATTGGTTAAGACATTCAACCTCCAATTAAACACTCTCGGGTTTAAAATATTGTTTTATTTTTAAAAGTGTATTATGTGAGATCTTGTAGCTCTTTTTGTTATTATTTAATTTTTATTTTTGTCTAATTAAAAAGATATTAATAATAATAAAAAAAAATAATGGTTTCACATGCTATATATATAAATAAATAAAAGTAGTATAAAATTTTTGAATTTGAATATGTATGAACTATATATAAACATTTCTAATAAAGAAAATAATAATAATAATAATAAAATTCCAACGAACGTATGATTTATTGAGAATATCAATGCATAATATATAAAAATAAATGTTGTTGAGAATAAAATATTTAAATTGTGTGAGGATTATTGTACGGTATATGAATTAAAAATAAAAATAAATCAATATGAATTTTGTCAAATGGGCCAATTGGTATATTAAAAAGACAATGAATAGGTGATATGAACAAAAATACAATAATAGTGTTGCATTTACTATGTTCGAATTATTATTTTTGAAAAAAAACTATATCCTATACCTAATTATTGAATGCGCAAAATCCATTTTTAAACGTCAAATTAAAATAAAAAATTGTACGATTTTTTAATTTAACACCCGTCTAATTTTCTATTTTAAAATTTTGATATTTTTTTTAAATAAATTGGACAAATTAAAAATATAAGGACGCATTTGTATTTCTTTTTCAAAATTTCTAGAAATTAATATAATTTTTTTAATTTATATAATAAAAATAATAAAGACAACATTTTTTTTATTAAGAAAAAAAATTCAAAAATCATTAAAAATATGCAAACCATTTGAATTTTCTCTTTCTTCCAATATATATTTACTTTAGAGTGTCAGTTTTTTTTTTTTTAATTTAAAAAAGATAGTATTATTACCTTTACATTGGCCTTTTCACTTCACCCATTAACTTTTTCTTGTTTTCTGCAAGTATGATTTTAATTTTTTTAATTCCTTATTTTATTGGAAGACAAGACAAATATATATATATATATATATATATATATATATATATATATATATATATAATATAGAATGAGAAAAGAACAAAAAAAAAAAAAGAAAGATAATAATAATAAAACATAAAAGTTAGTGATATTTGTGATGCCAATAGAGAGAGAGAGAGAATATAACTTTTATTTTTATATTTTATGATTTTTTTTTAAAATTTATTTATTTATTATTTTTGTTTTAATGTGGAAGGAAAATGAGAGTTTATAATTTATTATTATTTTTTTTAATAAAAAATCACTCTTTTTCACAATGAAATATTACTTGATTATGGACAATAAAATTTCATTATTATTAAGTAATA
Source organism: Cucurbita pepo subsp. pepo (assembly GCF_002806865.2). NCBI lineage: Eukaryota > Viridiplantae > Streptophyta > Magnoliopsida > Cucurbitales > Cucurbitaceae > Cucurbita > Cucurbita pepo. Next base: position 4,250,486 of record NC_036656.1, on the reverse strand, counting down.
TACGATAGACAATGGTAACGAAAATAGAAGGAAAAAAATTATTTATTTCCACCTGTTTTTCATTTTGAATGAAAAAAAAAATTAAATAAATAAAAAAATATCCTAAAAGAGTGAAATTAGGATTGTACCATTAGAAAGTTAATATGGTTAGGTTGATAATCCAAGTAACCTAAATTTGTTTCACAACTCAACCCAATCCAACTTTTTATTTTTGAGTTGGGTTGTCTGGTGGTAAGAGCAGGAGAAATGTGTGACTGCGAGGGGCAACCAGCGACGAGCTTAGGATGTCTGGATGCTATGCAAGGGTGATTGGATGAGGGCGCGAGGTGTTGGCTACGGATGATTGGTCTGTGAGGGTCTGTCTAAGGAGTGCGAGAGCAAGATCTATTGTTTGCCAAGTGGAAGTATGAGAGCTTTTGCGAGGGTCGTTTAGCATATGTGAAATGGACATGTAAGGGCATGATCGGTCATATGTGAGAAATAGAAAAAAACCCATAATGTGTTAGACTAGTTTAGTTTGAGTTGACCCGAACTTTTTCCCACTAAATCTGAAACCCAAACCAAACCGGTTTGATTAAAAAAAAAAAAAAAAAAAAAAACCAAATTCAACCTAAACCAATTCAGGTTGGGTTTGTTGGATAAAAGTCCCACATCACCTCATTTAAGAAATGATCATTGGTCTGTAATCAAATAATACTCTCTCCATTTGTATGAGGCCTCTTGGAAAAGCCCAAAACAAAACCACCAGAGCTTATGCTCAAATTAGACAATATTATACCATTATGAAGAGTCGTGTTCATCTAATAGGATTGATCTGATTTTTTCGAGTTCGACGTACACCCTTCGACAAATAATTAGACGACTTATGGGAATAAAGTAATGGAGCAAGTACAAATCACTAAAAAAACGACTATTAAGAAACAGTTGATGAAGCTAGTTTTAGATCACGAGAAACATAAACCAATGTTTTCGATCAATCTTTATAAAAAGAAACGAAAGGTATGGTATAGTTTAAAGAGTTAGTCAAATCCAAATCAAAAGACAAAGATAATGGAAAACATGAGGGGCCATGAAAACGAAAGAGGAGCCACTTGGAAGCATATCTCTTGAAGCTATATCGGGTAAATAACTGTATATAATAAGTTATATCTGAACTTTGAAAATGTACTCTCTATATTATCTGTATTCTCTCTTACTGTATATATCTGTAGTCATCAATACAAAACCTTTAGCCAATATTCTCCTTGCATTTTCTCTATCCTGTTCTTTGTGTTCATTTAGATCGAGTGTGTGCGTTGTTGTGCGATCCTAACATGCAATACTCATATTTTTGTTGCCATCATTGCCTTCGTTTAATTTGGCTTCGTGGCTAACAGCTTTACTTGCTTTTCTTTCCCATCTTAATTTCAAACATGCCTTCTTTTTTTTCCTTTTTCTTTCTAACGGGTCAAAAACATCTCGAGCACTCATTATTATTTTTTCTAAAATTTATTGATTTTTTAAAATTAAAATTAAATTTTTATTGTGATTTTAAAAAAAAAATTGTATTACGAGCGGTAGTGAATGTTACCAAAGTCTTATATTGACTAGATAGACATAATATCATGTATATGTAACTGAGAGACAGCATTTTCGGAAACTCATGAACCAATCTAACTCATAAAGTTTTTATTTATTTAATCCAAATTCAACCCAAATAAGCTCGTAACCCAGTTCAAACTATACAAGTTGGATTGAATTGATTGATATTTTTGCACTTTGATGGCAGCGGACTTGTGATTGTGCGACACTCACTTCCCAGCAACAAGTGAGTTAAGCCTAATAATTCTCGTGTCAGTAAGAGTCTTGAAAGCAAGATTTGAGAAATTGAAATTACTATATATAACTCTCGGGTAGGAAGAAGTTGACAACTAGTCATATCTCCATAGATTTTTGGGGCATTTTAGGCATTCCAGGCGTAGACATGATTTTTGGTGAGAGGTCATACTCTAATTTCATGAATACCTAATTAATAGACCAGTTAATATTTAAAAATGTTAAATATCTATCTAAATTTATAATTTAAGGGTTAAAAAATAATACCCAAAAAGCCCTCTACAAAATGCTGGCACGTGACATAAACTCATCTTCCATTAGGCACTATTGGTAAGGCCATGGCCATCACATGACCTTCACAATTGAATTTGGGTTTAATTAAATTTGAATTTGAATTTGAATTTAAATTTAAATCAAAGTATGATTAGATTGCATTATATCTTCTAACCTAAATGTCCCTCTCACATTAAACTTTTCAAAATCCACTTCAAACAAATATCAAATATCAGTCACAACTCACCACTAACATAGGTTACAAACGTCAAATATTCTTGATTTGCGTGATAATATTAGAAGTAGGGTTGGGTTGACCCTACAAAAATAATGTCAACCCGCTCAAACCGAGAAAAAAATCTAGCCCAACCTAACTTATATGGTTTAGGTTGAATAGTCTGAATTGGTCGAGTTATCGAGTCAAATGAACACTGTTCTTGACTTTATTTTAGTTTATTTATTATTCCCACTAAACACTTACTTTTAAAGGAGAATTAATGAGTTTACTTTAAGAAAAGCCATTGCTGGGTTTTTAAGGGACATAGAGAATGGGGTTCTTGTAGCTTTTTTGGTGTTTTTAAGTACATTCAATTTTATTTATATCCGTTCATTCGAAACTTCAACCCCGCTCATACGAAATCAAAAACTAAAAACTACAAAAAACCCGACCTACGAGTTATCGGTCCAAAAGAGTTTATAAAGCAAAACTTTCCGAAAATTAGCCCCTCAACCTCGTACATTTCTAACTCGAGGAAGAAAAAAAAATTCAATTTTATCTAATATCAGCCAATTTTAACACATGTCACTCACATGGATATATTCGTCTTAGTTACATACATATAACAGTCTAAGCCCATCGTTAGTAGATATTATCTACTTTTGTTCGTTACGTATCGTTGTCAGCCTTATAAAAAATGATTTGTTTCTCTCTCCGATCAACGTGGGGCGCATGTATATAATTTATTTAAAAGCTAAGGACATGTGGTATATAATATAGGGCCTAGCTTTGTCATAATTATTCTAATGGATTTATGTTTGTAAAAAGCCCACTCTTTGGTTCAACAATTAAGCCCAAATATGAAAACAAATTTACTTTCAAATATTTCAAATAAAGCCAAAATAATTTTTTTTAAAAAGATTTAAAATATTGATAAATTTTTTGAAATGAAACATTTTTAAAGTTAAAAAAGTATTTTTTAAAAAAACTTTTTATTTAAATGTATTTTTAGAGTAAATAACTCGAAAAGTAATTGTAAGAATATTAATTTTTTTTTTTAATTTAATAATATTATTGAAACTTTTAAAAGTTAATTTTTAAAGAAATTACAGAACACAAACATGTCTTTGTGAGCTGCCCGATAGGGACCAAGCAAAACTGAACTTCTCTTGTTTCTACTCGACAAAGACCTCACCATTTTTTTTCAAATCACTACATCTCTTCAACCCTTAAATTCTTTCGACGTGGACCGCTCAATCTCAATCTCAATCTCGATCTCGCTCCTCAAGTTACCTTCCTACACTAGTCGGAACCCTTCATCAAATTCTCCTTTACCTCTTAATTGATCCAATCAAATGTTTAACACTCGGCCCAAGACCAAAAAAAATCAACATTATTAAGCACAACTAAACCCTAACTAATCCTCCATTTATAATTTTAAAAAATTTAATAGATATCAACTTGAAGATAGTTCAACTGAAGAAACATAAAATTAAAATCTTATTCAACACATTTTCCAATCTCTTCCTCCTCGTCTTCAAACAAGGAAGATAGAGAAGGAAGAGCAAGAACATGGGTCGAAGAAGAAGAACTACTACTACAATTTGAAGAACACAAAAGAGAAGAACATGAAGAAGTTGATGAAGAAGTTGAAGGAGAATTTGGAGAATAATCTCCAAAACCCACCATTAGATCCACAAAAGCTCCAATAATAAACCCATGATTTGTTTTAGAATTAGCCTTCAAATACCAACTCAAAAGCATTTCCAACCCTTTCCAATCATCCTTCAACCCATGAGCTTCCACCATCTCCTCCATTGACGTCTTGAACTCCAAATAAGGCTCCTTTGAATCCATTGCCATAGCCACACTTTCCTTGAACGGAACCTGGCAGTTTCCGGCCACCCCCGCCGCCGCCGCCATTATGGAATTGGTCTCCTCCAGCTCCAAAAACAGCCTGTTTCCTTGCCTCAGGCTTAGCCCTCTAAGTAATGCTTCGATTTGTTCATCATCCGACATGTCGTCTTCTTCGTAGGCTGAGTTGATGGTTTTGAAGATGTCGTTTGAGATCCGAAAGGAGAGCGTTCTTGATTGGGTGCAGGAACGCCATAGCCATGGAGATTTCTTGACCAAATTTGGAAGCTTTTTCAATTTCTTCCCCATTTTTTTTGAGAGATTTTAAAATAAAAATAAAAAATAATTATTATTATGAGGAAAAGATGAATTCTTTGTTTGGCATTAATGGCGGAGTCAGAGGGGAGTTGTGGAAGGAAGACATCATACATACACACCGCTCAGATGTATTTTTATATATAATTATTGTAAAAATCCAAGAAAAAAAATAATAATTATAAACGTGTTTGACTTATCGGTTCGGATTAAAAAAAACCCGATGTGGTTGGAGCTAAGTACTCGAATTTGGGATTTGGGTTCGGTTGTCTTACCTACCACTTCAACTGTAATGTCCTAGGTCTAAAATTTGTATCGGGATCTGAAATTAGGATTCAGTACTTGATGATCCGACATTCCTCTAAGATATAATCACTTCAACAGTTCTTGACCATTTACAGTTATTGCTTCTGTAAATATAGTAGCTAAATAATCCCAACGTGTTACATAAGGTAGATATTATATAATTGTTCGATTTTCTGCAATTTTTTCCGTCCCTCTGTGGAAATAACCCAATATTGGTTCACAGTCAATAACATCTTCACCATCCAAAGTAAGGATGAGTCGAAGAACACCGTGCATTGATGAGTGGTGAGGTCCCATATTGACTGTGGTGAGGTCCCATATTGACTATCATGAATGTTTTTAGCATATTTTGTCTTTGTTTACATGTTTGTTAGGAAAATTAAAGATTACCCAAATCTAAACGCGCCTAACTTTGAAGTTTTTATGATTAAATTATAGAAAAAAAGTGTATTTTTTTCTTTAATTATCCGTTCGTTTCTATACCATATCTGATTAATAGAGATACTTTTAAGAGTTCATGAACTAAACGTGCTTTAATGGTTTTAAATAAATTTTTTTTCTTCGAAATTACGAGATCAAATAAATATAAACTTCGAAATTTATACATTAATTTTGTCATTTTAATTTTCAGTATCACTAAGCTTTATTAATTAGGTATGAATTATTTCATAATAATTATCAATTGGATTTAAGGAAGTAATTACCTAACGCACCAAACATTAATTTTCCTTTTATCATATTGAAAATTCAATGACGATTCAATGATGATAAAACAAAATTAGTTGAACTAAATTTATGAGGGAATATTTAAGTTAAAATTGGACAAATTATTTGCACTAAGTACAATTTTCTGACTCTAATTATTTTTTTCTAACCTAAGCTAAAATTACTCATAATTATATCGTCATCGTTACTAGATATTGTCCGCTTTAGCTTGTTATGCATTGCCAACTGCCTCATGGTTTCAAAACGCATATATTAGGGAGAAGTTTCTACATCCTTATAAAGAATTTTTAGTTTTCTTACCCAACCGATGTGGAATCTCCAATTCATCTCCATTGGGAGCCAGCGTCCTCGTTGACACACTACCCAGTATATGACTAATACCATTTAAAACAGCATTACGTAGCACCATTAATCCCACAATTTTAAAATGTGTATATTGGGAAGAAGTTTTCATACTTTATAAGGAATGTTTCATTCCCCTCTCTAACCAAGGTGGGATCTCGAGAGATTGTAGGTTCAAATTTAGACTGTACTAAATTTCAGAGAATCGACATCGAAGCTCTTCAATTTCGAGGTATCGACGTCAAAACTCTTCAGGTCAAAATTGAACCATTCATTCCGAGATATAGATTTATCTTTTTTTTTTAATAATTAAAAAAAAAAAAAAAAAAAAAAAAATTAAAAGACCTAAGATGTTGGTTGTGTTTAGTTGAATTTAGGTTAAGGTTGGAAGTTGGGAGTGTTTGATGTGGACATTGGCAAAGGTGGTCCAATCTTTATGCCTCCTCCTATCTACTTCACTTGTGAGAGGAGGAAGTTTTTTGTTTTATATGAACATGGCCACTTTCCCCTTCAAAACACCAATCAAACAAATCTTTTAATTTTTTACATAAAATAATTATTCGGATATTTATTATACGAAGACTTGTATTTCTATGTCACGTGTATTGTGTTTGATATCGAATTTAATTATTCGAGATATAGGATTTGTACGACACAAAAATTTAATGCCATAGATAAAGACTATATATGATACAATTCAACTAAAATTTTATTTTATTTTCCTATAATGATATTTTGATGAGAATATAAAAACGTAGAGATATTTGGAATTGTTGTCTCCCTACATGTTTCATTTTTTTTTCCCATACAATGTTTATGGTTCGGTTTTTGATATGGAAATGTCTCTCGAGATAATTGTTTTATTTCTTCTAATAATAATTGTTATGTTGAAGTAAATAAGGGATGTGTGAATGAATCAAGGCCACGTTTAAATAAAAGTGATCTTACAAATACGATAGCTAAGAATGCTTAAAAGATTGATAATTACTATCTATACTAAACAAAATGCAACTTCCTTTTCAATGGCTCAATCATAAAAACTTTAAAGTTGAACATGCTTTGCTTCGAAAGCATGTGAGTCAGAACAAAATATGTTATAAAAGGACCTAGGTTGGTTCATGGGGTAGTCTTCACTTTTAGAAACACTTTAAGACAAGTAGGTAACATAGTCATGTTTCAAGAATGTCTAAGTCATCAATGTCGAATCCAAGTTCCAAATTCTGGGCATTGAGCTAGAACTAGTGGGTAGGTTAATTAAGTTTATCACGAGTGTTTTGGTGAATAAAATTTAGGATATTTCGAGACATTCTCTACAGTCTTAGGTTTAAGTCTGCCGATCAAAAACTCATATATTTACCATAAAATTTTTGTTGTCTCTTGAATTAGAGCAAGCCTCGGAGTACGCAAATGCTCTCCGAAGGCTAAAAAAGACTAGAAGAATAGGGTCTCGATACAGAGTTATCGGAAGAAAAAAGAAAAGAAAAGAAAAGGTAGGGTTAGGGGAGCTAATAGAATTAGTGTGGAGGAGAAGGTGGTCCAAAGGTGCACATGGATGTTTTAAGGGTCACCATTCCAATTGGCTATTCAATTTGCTATTAGGAGAGAAACCAAACAAAGTACACAACATGGCTTCATGACCCACAGTCTTTTCTTTTTCTTTTTCTTCCAAGAATGGTACCTGATTTGACATGGATTTGGAGAGAAGAAGAAGATCTTAGTGAAATTATTATTTATTTAAAAAATCCAAAGAGATAGCTGGAAATATATTATTATAAGATCTAAGTTCTAATAATGCTACAAATAATGTAAACTAATACATTATTAAAACAAATAGAGGATTGAATCTGCATTTGTGTCTGCACTATATATTTCCTAATAATGGAGGATTGAATTAATGAGAGCAATCACAAAAGTAGGATAGGACCCAATAACAACTCACTTTATACATATCTTAGAATGTAGGACCCATTGCAGAAGTGACAGAGGTTGATATCTGACTTTCTATCCATCACAATAAAAATCACAACATAATTGTCAAGAAGCATTAAAAAAATTGTAAAAATATACATTAAATTATTAACGTATCCCGTGCATAAGGATCTGAGCACAACTAGATTCGTTAAAATGACCAAAAGGAAAAGTTCTAGTTCAAATCTCCCACCTGTACCATAAACGAAGCTCAGTTCAGTTATGTTATTCAGTCTCGATATAAACTTTTCTGAGTTAACAACATTCACCAAAGCTTGAGGAAACTTCATTTAGCTTCTTAAACAAATTTGTACTATTTCTGAACCTTACTAGAATATTACATTACAAATGTGGCATTACTAGGATTTAATTCAGTTCTGCCCCTTCTAGTAACATCATTTGAGGATTTTCTCTCGTGGTTTGATTTTTGGTTCTCCCAAAAAAAAACTCCATACCAATAGAGATAGTCTCCCTCACTTATGAAACCATGATCTTCCCCCTATTTAGCCAATATGAGACTCCGACATAAATCAGAAACGATTATTCAACCTTAAAAGGGGTATATATTCAATATGCCTATGAAGACTTTCCTAACCTGAAAGCTAGTCTGCAAAGTCATTCAATGTTTTTCTTAAACATATCACAAGAACTAGTATGTAAATACAAACCCAAATAACAATTGTATGGACTCGAAGGACTTCAGAGTTGTCAGTACATCAGAGTAGAATCAAAGTTCCTGTGCTCAGTGTTCTGGAATGCATACACAATGATACTTGTTCATATATGCCTCATAAAAATGCCAAATAAAATAGTTCAATAAGTGCTTAGATAGAGAACAAGAAGGAATTTAGAGAGTCAAAATTAAGAGGAGTCTAGACTCTAGAGACGCAAAACTAACTTGGTTAATGGATCGGGAACTTTAGTATGATTAGAGTGCTTAATTTCACTAGAATGTCTTATAGTTCTTGCTAATGAAATTGCATAGTCTAGGTTCTGAAACTTCAATTTAGAGTTGAGGATAAAATGAGTTTCAGTTTTGTCGAGGTGAAGTGTTCTTGTTTTCTTCCTCTCACTTCACTCGTGATATTCTCCAATCATTTATCCTGGGAGTAAATATTTTAGCAAGGGAAAGAGAGAAACTCATTCCCGAGCTATCATTAAGGTTTCTTCTAACCATTGGATTCTATCCAAGCTCCTCGAGATTCAAAGTTACGCTAATGGTGTCTCCTTCTAGGCCAACTTGAGATACGAACTTGAGCGTATCTCAACTATTTTCACATAGCAACCACCTAACTCTACATCATTTGATTTCCAAGATAATTCGTAGGATATTATTAAGCCTTAGGTAGGTTAGCACCAAAGCTTGAACCCATTCCCTCTTAGCCCTTTACTATTTACATGGTCCTCATTGACAACTGGGTCAATAGTGATATAGAAGAATAGAAACCAAAAAAAGAAAAAAAAAAAACTCACCTCCATTAGTTGTCCATTCTAGAACAAAAATTCTAAAGGTCATTCTCAAATCTCAACATCACAATTATCATCAAGGATAAGAATCCATTTACTCTATATACTTTTACTTGAATGGTTTAACATTTTTCAAGCAAATGCCAATATGGTAAGCTAATATGAACCACATAACTGTCACCCTTGTGGTATTAGTCATAAGTAGATTCTTATATTTTCCAAGAGTAGCCACTATGTTCTTCTTGTAACTACATGAAGCATAAATACCACAAATCTTAGTGCATTCTCATAAATGTGTATAAACCAAAGAAGGCATCAAGTCTTGAAGCCAAAAATCGGCTCCTACACGGACCACTGGATGTAAATCGCAGGAATCGATCATTATACCAAGGGTATTATCCTAAAGCTTAATTCCCATATCATCCAGCATTGAAGGGATAGGCAGGAATGGGAATAAAAAATGGATTTGGCGATATAAAATCGGATGATCCTAGCACTGTGTAAAGAATCATCAAATAAATAAGAACATGTCAATTGTCACAATTTACAACAACAATCCAAAAGAATCATCACGATATCCGATGATGATGCTACCCCAAATATAATATTCTAACTCAAAAGGGGGGGAAATGTGATCAAACTTTTGCCCTAACTATATCAAATTAAATCCAGAATTCTTCATATTACCTATAATCTCACAACCTCCACAATCCTAACAACATCCTGTTAATAATCAATCCCCTTCATAAATTTATAGCTCAGCAGATTTCAGATTTACGAAAAGGAAAATATATCAACCAATCGAATACAAATCATCGCTCAGGAAGACAATCATGAGTTCATGAACTAAAATGGATTTGACAGAAACGAAAATCTTAAAGCGATAGATTAAACATCAAAGCCATTAAAATTACCAGCATACATCTCAAGATTGATACGGCTAAGCATACCTCCCTCGTCTTCCAGAATGCGCGCCAAGTATCCCGATTTCGCGTTCCACATTGAGAATTTAACAAACCCATTTAAGGGCGCCGTGCAATTTTTAACTCTCTTCCAATAATAATAATAATAATATTATTATTGAAAATTTTCTCTAATTTAAATATTATTATATTTAATATTAATTATTGAATTAATATTGTATATATTTAAACGATTAATATAATCATTAGATATTAATTCGAGTGTATAGCTCAAGTTTATTCAAACTTTTTCATATTTGTTCAACAAAATTAAATTAAATAGAATTGTTAAATTAAAATTGATTAAATGAATAAATAAAATAAAAACTTACCCAAAATTTGAAGCCTGATGTAGGCCCAATAAGCCAAGCCCAATCCACTCATGAGTTTGAGTTGGAGTCATAAATGGGCTTGCAAGGCCCAAAAAATGAATTCAATTTCTTTACTTAAAAAAAATTAAAAGAAAAAAAAAAAACAAACAAATAAACCGCGTAATTAAATAAAGTACTTTTAGAGAAATACAAATTAAATTCAACATGTGGTGTAATTAATACCTCATCCATATGAAAACTACTTATAAACCAATTAATAAATCACATAAATAATTCGATAAATAAAACATTTAAAATCTAAAACCTAGAAATACCCATACCTACCTAACTACAAAAATATAATAATACTAAAAAGAAAAAAAATAATTAACAAATAAAAACATCAAATATTATAAATAGATCCTATACTTATTCAATATCAGTAGAGCGTTTTCCGTTAATGTTGAGGATTATTGGGAGTGAGTGAGACTCATTGGCTAATTTAGGGGGTGTTTGCCGTTAATGTTGAGGATTATTGGGAATGAGTGGGACTCATTGGCTAATTCAGGGGAGTGATCATGGGTTTATAATTTATAACCAGACCTTTCAAGGAAGCTCAAAGCAAAATCATAAGAATTTATGCTCAAAGTAAACAATATCATACCAGGTAGGGTGTGATTCTTAATATATATATATATATATATATAGTTTTTGTGTCTGATTTGGTTCAATTATTTTCAACGGTCTCAATTATTTATGTTCTTTAATTTAATGTTTCCTTTTTCATTACATTATATTTGCTCTTTTACTCATTTTCCCTTCTCTTTTCTTCAATGCTCGAACCATCTCTTTAATTCCTTCCTTATATATATATATATATATATATATATATATATATATANTACTTTTAGAGAAATACAAATTAAATTCAACATGTGGTGTAATTAATACCTCATCCATATGAAAACTACTTATAAACCAATTAATAAATCACATAAATAATTCGATAAATAAAACATTTAAAATCTAAAACCTAGAAATACCCATACCTACCTAACTACAAAAATATAATAATACTAAAAAGAAAAAAAATAATTAACAAATAAAAACATCAAATATTATAAATAGATCCTATACTTATTCAATATCAGTAGAGCGTTTTCCGTTAATGTTGAGGATTATTGGGAGTGAGTGAGACTCATTGGCTAATTTAGGGGGTGTTTGCCGTTAATGTTGAGGATTATTGGGAATGAGTGGGACTCATTGGCTAATTCAGGGGAGTGATCATGGGTTTATAATTTATAACCAGACCTTTCAAGGAAGCTCAAAGCAAAATCATAAGAATTTATGCTCAAAGTAAACAATATCATACCAGGTAGGGTGTGATTCTTAATATATATATATATATATATATAGTTTTTGTGTCTGATTTGGTTCAATTATTTTCAACGGTCTCAATTATTTATGTTCTTTAATTTAATGTTTCCTTTTTCATTACATTATATTTGCTCTTTTACTCATTTTCCCTTCTCTTTTCTTCAATGCTCGAACCATCTCTTTAATTCCTTCCTTATATATATATATATATATATATATATATATATATATATATATATATTTCCACGTAATATTTTTAATAACCAATTAATTCTTAATTAAACTTTTAAAAAATAATTTTGATGTACAAAAAAAAAGTAAAAAGAAAACATTTGGTACTTGCAGTTAACCGCTGGTTTACACAGTCCTTGTGCTAAAAGAAGGGAGAGAAAATTCTGTTTTATCCCGAAACTACCCCTCTCTCTTTCTCTCTCTAAAATCCTCCTTTTTTTCCTTCTAATTTCCTATTTAAGAAAATCTAAAAATTCCCAAAAAAAAAATAAATAAAAACCCAACAGAGAGAAATACATTTAAAAATTAAAAAAAAAAAAAAAAACATGTGGAACTCGTTTTCTCTCTCTAGAACTCCATGTTTGTTGTCTGTCTGTTTCTCTCTCTAGGATTGCCTGGTTTTAACGGCGGTATTATCATGGAGAACATCGAGAAGGACAGTGCTTTTGCATTTCGGACATTTCGGGTCTTGTTCCGACAGCATCACGTACATCAAGCAACGTGGACATCCCACAAGCATCATCGTCGCCGCTTCAGGGCTGTTCGAATACGATCTCGCCGCCTCCGACGACACACATGAGCTCGGCGGCGAAGTCGGCGACACGGTGGCTGACCGATTCGGCGATTCCACTCCTCTGTTTCCTCCGCCTCTGGGCGGCGACAGGTTCAGTTTCAGCTCCAGCTTCGGCGCACCTCCTTCTCTACTGTTTCTTCGATTCATCTTCAAATTATCTGCAAAAAATTCAAATGGGTTTTTCGTTAAATCGGGAATTTCTCGAACCGGAACTCTTAGATGATGATAGAACGGAAATTCGGGTCACCTGGGGTAGAAAAAGTGATTTTGAGAAAAAACAGGGGAGAATTTGTGAACTCTTGGGATTGCAGGGGCATTGATGCAAAGAAACAGGGGATTATTTATAGGGGTGAAGGATTTGGCTTTTGAGGGCTTATTTAATTTTTGTGGGGGAATTTATGAACTTGGTTGAAAATGAGGCTGCTATTGATTGTGAGAATTACAAAATTTTACCATCACATTTTACTGCACACAAACAAATAAATTAAGGTATTCAATTCTTATTAATTGAGGTAAATTTATTACCAACTGAATTGGTTAAAAATTTCGAATATTTACCAGGTGACGTAACATGACTGCCTTCTTTTTATGCCATTTGGGTAAAATTTTCTATTTATTTTTACCCTATAAATTTTTCTTTTGCTAATTTTTTTTTTTCATTCCATATTTGTACAGATTTTTTTTTTTTTAAATATTCCTTTAAAATAATTTTAAAATAAGTAAAATATAAATCGAATAATATTTTAATTTCTAAAATTTAAATTTCTATATTACACCCTAGTTTCATCCTTTTCTGATTTGAGGTTTTTTTTTATCGAGTTTAGCCATTTCTACGTGTTCAGAGATAATCAAGAAAATGAGTGTATTACATATTTTAATATAGATTTTAATAAATAAAATAATGTCAATTTGAACCTAGCTCAATTAATTAAATAATTTTAATTTTAATTAAAAATTTTAAGATATCACATTTATTTAATTTTTACCCATTAAAATTTTATTTTTACTAAAAATAAAAATTTAAATAAATGGCTCGAATCTTCGGAGCCAATTAACCAACCTAAATAACCTAAATATTTTTATGATTACGTTGGATTTTAGTCGATTATTTAATAAAAATTGTTTAGGTAGAAAAAAATTACCACTCAAATAATTAAGTTAATCTAAAAATGATTTAAATCCGACTCAATCCATATCATGAACACCTCTAATTTAATTTCGGAAACATTAAAGGTTAATTATTATCTAAGACGTGACCAACGTAGACATGAAGAAAATCAAATGAATTAAATAAAAAAAATTATTAATTTCATTATTCATACACTTTTCTCGTGTTTATTAGAATTTCCTAACAATTATTATAAATTTATAAACCATTTGCTTTTTAATTTTTTTTTCCTTCTTTTAATATAATATTATAATTATGGAGTAGAAATTTAAATATTTGATCTAATGATTTTAACGATTCAACAACGCAAACTAATAGGTCAAAAAAGGGAAATTCATATTAAAAATTTTAGGAAAAAAAAAATCGAATGAAGAAAGGAAATAGTTAATTGTAAGGTACCAACTCAGATCTAGGAACGAGAGTAGTATGTAGGGTTGGAGACCCACGAGGCTGGAGCTATGAGTTTCAATCAATTGTATACTTTTATAATGAATGGCCATGCCTGAGCATTAAATTTTACCTTATATAAGTAGGGTATGACCATAGGTATAGTCACTAACGTTCATGCCTTTTAACTTATATAAGTAGGGTATGACCATAGGTATAGTCGCTAACGTTCATACCTTTTAAAAATATATATTTCTTTGTAGTGAATGATCATTATCTTGACAATAAGTTTGTCATAGAAATCTGAGGTATAACCTGAGCAACGACCTAAGAAGTCGAATCCAACCCTGTGTCGGCCTCAACCAGATATGAGCGTTTGGTTGGCTTCGACCCTTATTTGGTTGACATATTTCTCTAAATTACATTATCGTAAAAACTATAGGTTAAGTATAATGTCGCAAAATAATAAGAGAGTTTGAGTATAGAATATTAAATTGGTTCGAATCAGACCAAATCCCTCTAAATCTTGACTCGGTACTATGCATTCAATTAACACAACCCTCCNACCAAGAAGAGAAGGTTAGTTGAGTAATTTACCCATCCATTATTCCATTTTATTATTTTCAACCAATAAATTCGCATATATATTACAACTGATTTTATTGGAAATTGAAAAAATGTTAACAATAATACATTTAAAAAAAAATTAAATTGTATAATTCGACAATAAACTAATTAATAAAGTATACAATATTTAATTATCAAAATAAATAAATAATAAATAATATTAAAAAAGGGAGGTGCATAATAATAAATAGCATATTGAATTTACTTGGCTTTATAAATCCAAACATCTCAATACCAAGTACGCCCTCAAAACCAGCGTACATAAAAACATAACTTTAATGCCCGACCAATATTTATTCGTTATTTAATTATTTTATTTATTTATTTATTTATTTATTTCACCTGTGGTAAAAGTAAAAGATTTTTGTTTGTTACTGAGTGAATATGAAAGATTACTAGATTATACTGTACTTCCCTCTGACAATTTTTTAAATTAAAATTAATTTAAATAATTAATTTTCAATTTTAAAAACTAAATAGGTAATGGGTGATGTTGTAACCATCATGTGTTCTATCTATTCTAGTAATGTTGAGACACGAACTGTCTTATGTCTATGTGAGTCCTTTCTATATATTGTGTTGGTCAATGGTTGTAAGTATCAACCTCCAACTCAAGGGCTAAGGTATGATGTCAGCACACTCGTACCATCTGATATTATCCTTAGAAATCCATTTTTAAATGATAAAACTTAAGATACTCGTTTTGTTTTGCTCACTCATACTATGACACACGTCTGTGCCATGGGTAGGTTTGTGAGAACACATTTGTTATAAAGGTGTGGAAACCTTTCCCTCGTAGACGTGTTTTAGAACTGTGAGACTGATGCAATACGTAATGGGCCAAAACGGACAATATTTACTAGTGGTGGGCTTGAGCTGTTACAAATGGTATCATAGCAAGACAGTAGACGGTGTGCTAGCGAGGATGTTGGGCCCCAAGGAGGTGGATTGTGAGATCTTACATCGGTTAGACAGGGGAATAAAGACCTTATGAGGGAGTGGAAACATCTCCCTAACAGATGGTATCAGTGCCAGACTATGGGTGTTGTGTCAACAAGGATGTTGGTCTCTAAGGGTGGGTGGACTGTGAGATCTCACATTGGTTGGAAAGGGAAACAAAGCCCTTCTTATAAAGGTGTGGAAACATCTCCCAAGCAGATGGTATCAGTGCCAGACACATAATGGTGTGCCAACGAGGATGTTGAGTCCCAAAGGTGGGTGTATTGTGAGATCTCACATCAGTTGGAGAGGGAAACAAAACCCTTCTTATAAAGGTGTGGAAACATCTCCCTAGCAGATGGTATCAGTGCTAGACACTGGGTGGTGTGGAAACATCTCTGTAGCAGATAGTATCAGTGCCAGACACAGGGTGGTGTGCCAACGAGGATGTTGGACCCCAAGGTGGGTGGACTGTGAGATCTCACATCGATTGCTGATTGGAGAGGGAAACAAAACCCTTCTTATAAGGGTGTAAAAACCTCTCCCTAACAGACGCTAACGACTATACGTAACAGATCATCGCAGACAATATCTACTAGCGGTGGAATTGAGTTATTACAAGTTTACTGACGACATTGTGGAGCAATTTTTTAAGGTTCGATGGATGAATCTTGATTTCGAATATCAGGCATGACGTATTACGAATCAAAATTATTTTATCTAATTTAATTATGATTTAATGCGTTTCATTTATTAAAAACATTAGTATCATAGTTGTCTCCAAAGTTATGATGAAATTATTGATAATAATTTATAGTTCATAAAAATTTATGGATCATAGCTTTAAAGGATGGGCTGTTTATAATTAATAGCATATCCAATATTTATTGTTTATTAACTAACGCGCGCGCGTGGCAGCGCCAATCAGCCGCTTTTTTTCGCCTGAATTATTATGATTTATGAGCACTAATATTTGTACAATTATTGTCAATTTTATTAAAATAAACTTAATGATTAATTAATTACCTAACAATATCTTAACTACAATTAATTACTTAATTATGATTAGTTGGTTTAAATACTTTTTATTATTATATTAATAAATTATTATAATTATATAAGATTTATTAGTATAATTTACTCTATCAAATATTTACCATTAATCGTTTATATAACTTTATTAAAATTGTTTATTTCAAGTAAGATTGATGGTAAAATTTAAGGTAGGGGATGAAAATTAAATTATTTAAAATTATTTTAATAAATTTACTTAATGACAATAAAATAATTAATAACATTAAATAGAAAACTACCCCTAAAAATTCATGATCTCTTTTATTTTGTTTTTAAACAACAATTATTTATCAGTTTTAACTTCTCACCATAAATTTATGCCCCAAATTTCTTTTAAAATAATAATAATAAAAAACAAATTCCCTATTTTTCATTTCTATATTTTGTACACATAAATAAATTTATTTTTAATTACTTTTAAAAATTAATATAAATATTTTTAAAAAACCAATTTTGGTAGTTTTTTTTTTTAATTTTAAATTTTAATGTAAATTACATATTAATTCTGATAAAAGTACTAGATAAATTTTTATTTCATGCCATATAATCAATGGCGATATAAATATTTATGTTTATTTTTTATATTATTAATTATTATTATTCAAAAATTCCTTATTAACCTATATATATATATATATATATATATATAAACTAATAAAACAATATATTTTAAAATTTTATATCAATTATAGAAAATTTGTAATCGCCTAAAGCCATATTATTCAGGCTCAAGCCCATTAAGGATGGAAGCCCAATATGAAATGATCGCACGTGAGGCCCAGCCCACATATTGCTGCCTCATTCTTGATTTCTTGTGTAGGCCCAAAAATTGTATAAATCTAGCGGCCCAAAAATGAAAGATGGCATGAAATTTCTTGATTTAAATAATCTCTATTAGTTTTTAATTTATACTAATAAAATAAATAAATCAATAAACGTAAAATTAATAGTTTAATTGGTCCCTAATACAAATTCTAAACCGTTGACCCTAGATACAAGTTCGACCCTAAACCCTAATCCATATATGGTTGACCAGACCAAAATATAAAAGTTCGAATTCCGTATCTCCCTAACTTAAAAATAAATTATTAAATAATTGAACGAATTAATGGAAACCGTGTTTCACGTTTTTTACCCCTCATATACATCAAAGTCTAAAAAATGTCTAAAAGAAACTCTATTGGGAATTGAATTTATTCCAAAAAAGTTAAAACAACAAAGTGATGATTTGACAATGCGATGAATTTGATAACATTTAAAACCTTACTCTCTTTGAAATTCACATGCGATATAAGTAAAACACACCCTTAAAATACGGAAGTGAAAATGAAACATCATTTTAAATGTTGTCTATTTTAGAAACCCCATTATTCTTAATTTCGATGTCAGTTCCCAAATCAAATATATAGTTTATAGACTACGGCCATCCAATATCAAATATATACATTATATTACCCATTGGAAGCATTTGTTTTTGAGATGGCAGGCGGCGGCGGCGGCATGGAGTTCAAGTTGTTTTGTTGGATGCTGGTTTTTGGAGTGGTGTTGTGGCGGCCGTCGGCGTCGGAGGTGGAGCACGGTGGAGATGGGTTGGAGCTACACTCACTGACACGGAGGTTATTGGGTTTGGCAAGGGAAGGGGAGTTCCTGGAGTGGATAAAAGGAGTTAGAAGGAGAATTCATGAGTATCCAGAGGTGGGATTTGAAGAGTACAGAACGAGTCAACTCGTGAGGTCTGAGCTCGACTTGCTCGGCATCAGTTACCAATGGCCTGTTGCCAAGACTGGAGTGGTGGCTTCCATTAAAGGGGCTTCTTCTTCTTCTTCTTCTTCTTCTTCTTCTTCTTCTTCTTCTTCTTCTTCTTCTAGACCTGTTTTTGCTCTTAGAGCAGACATGGATGCCCTTCCTCTTCAGGTACTCTCTCTATAAACAAAGATGAAACCGGAAAATGGCATACAGATCAAATACAATGGAAGAAAGTAATTTGTCAAAAGTAACTTTGGAAAATGTAAAGCAAGCAAAAGACATTGACTCTAAAAAGATTTATATTTTGCTACTAAAACTGAGATAGACTTCATACATATCCATATCAGAATAGCATATCAAGAAACTGCTTCAACTAACCTTATTGCTTTCTATCCTTGCTCTAAGGTCTGATAATCTGTGAGATTCTAGGTTGGTTGGAGAAGAGAACGAAGCATTCTTTATAAAGATGTGGAAATCTCTCCCTAATAGACGCCGTATTAAAAACCTTGAAGGAAAGCCTGAAAGGAAAACCCCATAGAGGACCATATCGGTTAGTGATGGGCTTGGGCTGTTACAAATGGTATCAGGGCCAAACACCGAATGGTGTGCCAACGAGGACGCTGGACCTCGAAGGGGGTGGATTATGAGATCCCAAATCGGTTGGAGAAGGGAACAAAGCATTCTTTATAAGGGTGTGGAAACCTCTCCCTAATAGATGCGTTTTAAAAGCCTTGAGGGGAAGCCCGAAAGGGAAAACCCAAAAAAGACAATATCTACTAGCGGTGGGCTTGTGCTGGTATTTACATTTTGCAAAACTAAAATTCAACCTTGCAAATTGTTGTCATCAATAGAGAAGATCATGCCACGGTAGAATAGGAGTGCAAATTGACGAACAGTTAGATTCTCCAAGCTAAATATGTCTCATATAATTTTGAAGGAACTGGTAGAATGGGAATTCAAAAGCAAGGTAGAAGGTAAAATGCATGCCTGTGGCCATGATTCACATGTTGCTATGCTATTAGGAGCAGCAAGGTTATTACAGAGTAAAATAGAGAAACTGAAGGTAAAAAATTTCATACTTAGAATTGTAAATCCTATTTGTGCGATTCTGTTACCTGGGAAGGGGACTGACCAGGATTACTTGTATATGTTGTTATTTGAAGGGAACTGTGAAGTTAGTTTTCCAGCCAGGAGAAGAGTGTAATGGAGCTTATCAATTGCTACAAGAAGATGCCCTTGACGATATAGATGGAATCTTTGCATTGCACGTCTTGCCCACCTTACCAACCGGTGTCATAGCCTCGAGGCCGGGTCCAGTATGTGCGGGAGCAGGACACTTTTCGGCCTTGATACGAGGAAAGGGTGGCCATGCTGCAGCCCCACATAAGACGAAGGACCCAGTTCTGGCAACAGCTTTTATAATTCAAGCTCTTCAACAAATTGTATCTCGTGAGACAGATCCTCTCGAGGCCGGAGTAAGTTTTGCGCCCTCTAGACGAAGTCCCTAATCTTCTCCGTTTGTTAGGATCATAAAAACAGAATAACATGATTAACTACTCATCAAGATTCAACACTTAAAGGTCATGCATAGCTAGGAAACTTGCAAACATGGTCGTAGTTAACTAATACTCAGCAATGTAGGTGGTGACTGTCGCATTTGTTGATGGAGGGCAAGCAGATAATGTCGTTCCCGAAACCGTGAAAGTTGGAGGAACTTTTAGGAGCTTGTCTCCTAAGGGTCTCTCTTACCTTAAGGAAAGGATCAGAGAGGTATAACATGCATTACACTTAATGAACTTAAACAAATTCCTAAATTACTTTTGAAGCTGGAAAAAACTAATTCCTTCTCAACAGGTCATCAACACGCAAGCAGTAGTGCACCATTGTTATGCTTCAGTGGAGTTTATGGAGGATACACCAGTAATGGTTAACAATGTAGCATTGTTTGAGCATGCAAATAGGGTAGGAAATAGCTTACTTGGAGAATCCAATGTGCAACTCCTTCCATGGACCATGGGAGCAGAAGACTTTGGCTTCTTGTCACAGAAGATTGCAGCCACCATATATGGGATTGGGATAAGGAATGATACTCTGAGATCAAACCGGCCACTGCACTCACCGCACTTTGTCCTTGATGAGGAGGCCCTTCCAATTGGAGCAGCTCTTCATGCTGCTGTGGCTATGTCTTACTTGGAACACAACTGAGTTGTCAGTGATTAACTTCAATTTCAGTTCTGTAAGTAAAATAATATGTGAGGAACAAAACATGCCATAGGTATGCACATATTTTGCCAAAATAAAGAGAATTACACTTCATTACTACTGAAAATTTAGGGAGCTCTTATTTGGTCATTCTTTCTAGAACAGTACAACATGCAACATGCTTTAAAACATTAACGACAATCTCGTCTTACCGGTAGCATATTTCACCACATACGACTGAAACATTTCTGCAAAAATGAATATTTCACCAATAAAATCAATGTGTGGGGAAAACAATAAGCTGAGTTAACCTTTTTACCAATGCTGAATTCCATTATAGCAATGATATTGATAGTCTAATAAATGAAGATGCTAAACCGAGTTAGATCAATGCTGGTGCGGTTTAAATTGCAGACAACGTATAAACAATGTGTTCGATTAAATCCAGCTGCAACCGGGTATTTTTCTGATCCCTCTTTCACTCATTTGGTTTCTCACAACAGACACATCCAACCACCTTTCAGCAGAAGCATAGATATTGGATAATAGCACATAATTAGCAGCATTTTGAGGCTCGAGCTCCATTAGTCGAGACGCTACCACTTCTGCTAGCTCGGAATCAGAATATAATTTGCAGGCCCCAAGCAGTGCACCCCATGCACCAGCATGAGATTGAGCAGGCACGGATTTAATGAGCTCATAAGCTGCTTTTAGTCGCCCAGATCGACTAAGAAGATCAACAATACATGCATAGTGATCAGGAGAGGGAACCATGGAGTATTTACTCCTCATGATTTCAAAGTAATGCCAACCTTCATCCACAAGTCCAGCACGGCTACAAGCTGTTAAGATGACTGTGAAGGCTACTTCATCGGGAGTTAGAGCTTCACCAAGCATCCTCTCGAAGAGTGACACAGCCTGATCTCCACACCCGTGGAGTGACAACCCTTGCATTAGAGAACAATAAGAAATCAGATCCCTTTTAGGCATTTCTTCAAACAGATCCATGGCTCGCTCCATGTTCCCACACTTAGCATTCATATCGATTAGAGCAGCCCTAACGTGAGCCCCACGAAGATCAACTAAACACTTGCTAGCGTATGAATCAACCCATTTGGCCAAATCCAAATTGCCCACTTGGGAACAAGCTGACATTAAGCTAACCAATACAAACTCATCAGGTTTCACATTCCTAGAACCCATTTCAAGAAAAGTCTTGACTGCCTCATTTGGCTGACCATTTTGTGCATATCCAGATATCAAAGCCGACCATGCGACAATATCTCTTTCAGGTGCCTTTTGAAATAAATTCCTGGCAGAAACCATGTCGCCCGCTTTTGCATACCCATCGATCATTGTTGTGAAAGACACAACATTCTTCTCTGGCATTTCATCGAACACCTTCTCAGCACTCTTTAAATCACCCATTTTCATGTAGCCACCAATAATTGCATTCCACGACGCCACATTTCTCTCCGGCATCGAGTCAAAAAGCCTGTTCGCCTCCACCAAATTCCCAGTACTCGAATACCCAACAATCATAGCTGTCCAAGAAACCACATTCTTCTCTGACATTCTATCAAACACCTTACGTGCACACTCGATTAACCCACCCTTCCCATACAAATTCACCAAACTCGTCGTAACATATAAATCCTCATCAACGCCACATCTCAAAATGGATCCATGAAGGGCCATACCTTCCCTCACCTTTCCCTCACTTGCACAAGCCTTGAGAAGCGAAGGAAATGTGTACCGATCAGGAACGCCCTCCTCCCTCTTCATACGCACAAAGAACGAAATAGTATCTACAAATTGCAACTTCTCACAGTAGCCACGAACAAGAGTGTTCCAGAGAAAGGTAGAAGGCGATAGAACACGATCGAAGACGGATGTAGAATATGAAATGTTGGCAATTGAGTTGGAAGTTGAAACGAATTGGGTCACAAGGAAATGATCTTGCTCGAGCCCTTTCTGGACGAGACGAGCATGGAGTTGCTGGAGGTCGATGGGGGTCTTGCAGAGCTTGAGGAGGTCGGAAATCGGGAAAAGAGAAGCATTGGACTTCGGCTTGCTGGTGTGGCCGTGGATTGTAGCAATGCTGAAGCAAGAGAATGGGCGAATACATGGCGGCATGGCCGCATTGGCTAGTGAACGTCAAAGATCCTCCTATCAAAATAGATAATTAAATATAGAAATTAAAATAAAATTATATTTTAATAATTAAATTATAAATTTAGTCATAAACTCTGTAGAACGCAGTATTAGAGGGAAATGGGACTGTGGCTGAACCCTCTCCCGCGCGGACAGCTAGGAACTAGCGCCTGCTACTTCGTCGCCGGTTTCTCCTTCTTCGTCGTCGGAGCTTACCTCTCTTACGTCAATGTCGGCCCTCAGCAAGCTCGAACTAAAGCTCGTAGCGATTTTGTCAGAGAGCGGCTGAGAAGGCGTCACCACGATTAAACTCGATCGATTTCTTCCGGTGAGCGTTCAACCTAGTCTCATGTATTTATGTTCAATTTTGTAGTCGAACATCGATATTCTCGATAAAGCTTGTAGCGATTTTGTCAGGGAGCGGCTGAGAAGGCGTCACCACGATTAAACTCGATCGATTACTTCCTACGGTGAGCGTTCAACCTAATCTCATGTATTTTATGTTCAATTTTGTTGTCGAATCTCGATATTCTCGATATTCTTGTGGATTGTATCAGAAATTAACTCCTCATTAGGTGAGGTCTAATGTTAGGTCGTTCCTGATTCTTTGGCAATTTGAATAGTTTGTAGAAGGATTGGAATGCCTTTATCTTTCGAGTTGTTTTCTTTATTCTCTACGAATCGGATGATTTTTCAAGTCTGTCTCCGTTTTCCGTCCCGTTTTTGAACTCCTTGTTCTCGAACAACGATTGAAAGCACTTTCTTTATCCGTGTAGTTCTTCTCTGTTTCTCGAATTGTGGCCTTTAGATTTAATTGTTGAAGGACGCAACCTCACTAATCCGGAACCAATTATAATTTATGTTCGACGATGAATTTGAAAGACCTCATTCCGTAGGGATCCAATTTCGTGCACCTAATATCCTCTGATTCCCTCCCCCCTTTAAGAACGGAAGCATGAAATCGTGGAGCGACTTTGATCCCCTGGCTCTTACTCTATCGCTGGGTACGAACTCCATAGCCCATAGGTATTATTGAGGCGATAAGTGATACCTTTCTTCCCTTTCACCATGTATCCTTGTGTTAGCTCCACTTTCATTTCTTCCATTTCGCCATTTAAGGAATCAAGCCAGGCCATCAAGTTGAAACACATTTCATCGGAATTAAACTACCAAGACGAGTACGGTTCTTGCAATCTCTCTCATTAAGATCTACACCAGGTTGTTAAGATTAGCCCTTTTCAACTAATGGAGCTTTAAGCTTCTGAATAAAATTGGTTCTTTGTATATAGTCCTATAAATCCATTTTAAGCCAATTGCATCTTTTCTTGAAGTAGATTTTAAAGCTCTTATATGTTATTTCTTTCAATGTTGTCAATTTCTTCCTCTGTAGCTTTCAATTTGAACTTCTTTTTCTACACCTTCAAAAAATTTTGAGTGGCAAGTGAACGTGATTACATTAGAACAAGTATACTCGGATACCTGATAATGTTTCAGTTACCTTTCTCTGCTTATTTTTGAATGAAAGGGAGGTTGGCTTGTATCTGCTAAAATGTTATCTAAAATGTTATCTAACCTAAGTAGAGAATGACATGATAGAAGGTAGGTAAAATTCATTAGTGTGAGATCCCACGTTAGTTGGAAAGGGGAACGAAGCATTCTTTATAAGGGTGTGGAATCCTCTCCCTAGTAGACGAGGGGAAGCCCTTGAAGGGAATGCCCAAAAAGGACAATATTTACTAGCGGTGGACTTAGGCTGTTACAAATGGTATCAGAACCAGACACCGAGTAGTGTGCCAGCGAGGACGTTAGGCCCCCAAGGGGGTGGATTGTGAGATTCCACATCAGTTGGAGAGGGGAAGAAAGCATTCCTTATAAGGGTCTAGAAACCTCTCCCTAGGAGATGCGTTTTAAAACCTTTAGGGGAAGCCCTTAAAAAGAATTCCCAAAGAAGACAATATCTGCTAGTGGTAGGCTTGGGCCGTTACAATTAGTGATTAAGTGAGCCTTCTGTTGTATAGATCAAACTGAACGAGAATATTTAAGAAGTAGAGAAGACTGAATACACGAAACTTCAAATGGGATGAAACATGTTTCTAGTTGAGATCGAATGCATTTCTTGA
Source organism: Cucurbita pepo subsp. pepo (assembly GCF_002806865.2). Lineage (NCBI taxonomy): Eukaryota > Viridiplantae > Streptophyta > Magnoliopsida > Cucurbitales > Cucurbitaceae > Cucurbita > Cucurbita pepo. Next base: position 4,225,331 of record NC_036656.1, on the reverse strand, counting down.
AATTTTGTCTCTTTCATTTGGTTTCTTTTTATTTGCTTAGATGGTTTTTGCTTAATCTCTAGCAAGATATTGAGTTCGAGATGAATCCTTGCTAAACGATGTTACACTTGTCTGATAAATTTATTTTGCTCAACTTTTAGAAAGTTTAATGATAGGAACTTATGATTGTATTAATTTTTTCAGCTCAATAAAGATTGCTCAAACTCGGAGAACACAAATATGAGCTTTGATGATGGAATGAAAGGAACAAAAATATAGAGGTTGGTACTGAAGTTTCAGAGCGCTTAGACATTATGAATTTCTGGGCACTACAACATAACTATAGCTTATCTTCAGGTTATATTTAGTTGATTCTGATGGATTTTGGTAAAAATTCTGATATTAGCAGTGATGTTGTAATGACCCAACTTTTTTATACTCTAGTCGAGATCATTACCTACGAGATAACAAATTTACCGTTTAAAATAAATGAAGAATAGTTAAAAATTATAGAATTATCAACATCAACATGTTCTATAAGGGAAATCAACATGTCTTTGTGTCACGGTCTTGTTTGAAAATCATTTTCAAAAATTGGTACTTATAAAAAAAAGGTGAATATTAAAAATTATTGAAACTCCACTACTAAGGTTAGATATGCAAATGATTATATGAATAATCAAACGAAATCAAGGGAGCGTAGTGGATAATTATTCGCATTAGGTAATCTTTTCACAAAATCGTTTTCATCACCGGGCGTGCAATTAATGCCAATGGACTATAGTAGTGGTCGTGAATAACTATCATCTAACCAATATTAATTAATTATCACCACTTGAAAGTAGTTGTGGTGTTAATTAAGAAATATTATCACATAGCTACGACCCAGTCATGCATAAGAAATCTCAAAACATTTTATAAAACATATTTCACAATACATTATAACTCATCGAACATCCATATAAATGTATGCATATCCAACAATTTAAAAACAAAAACATTTAAATTTAATAGAAAGTTTGTTGCTTTTTGGAACACAAACTATGTTTTTCCTTTGATTTACATATGATTAAATCCAATCCTAAACAATATTCAAACATTAACAACAACAACTCTTAGAACTAAATACTTTTATATTATTTTAATTGCAACCAAAACATTTAGAAATTTACTAAAATTATCCCTTATTCTATTCTATTTCGATCATAACAATTAATAAATTCTAAAAAAATTTGGGTTTTTGTTAATCGCCTGACAGACATGAGTAATTTAAAAATAATAATGTTTTTTTTTTTTTTTTTTTTNGAAAAAAATTAAAAATTTTATTTATGAACATTCTAATTTGAATATAATTTAGTCTCCCACTCTTTACAAAATCTCTTAATTTTGAATTCAGATTTTCAATCTTTAGAAAACAATTATATGAATTAAAAATATCTCATCCAAAATTTTAAAAATATTATTATCTTTATATAATCTTATTAAATCTAATTTACTCTAATTAAATCTATTTCAATTCAATCTCCTAATGATCCTAAAAACTATTTCCCTAAAATTCCGACCAATAGTCTTTAACCTTTTATTTAGACTTTACTGTGACAATAGATTTACTCACTTAAGATTGCTTCCAACTAATTTCTTGACTAGAAAAGATAATCACTAACATAATATCACTTTCTTCTTTTAAAGTTCAACTCGTGGTGATTTACAATATATAGCTTAACCAATTAACCTATGCTCGATTTGATATCTGAATCATGAAAGTAATGTATAGCTTAACCAATTAACCTATGATCGATTTGATATCTATTTGAATTGATGAATCGTGAAGTAATCCAATTATAGATATCTTCGTCAATCCAAAAAAGTCCAAATATAAAAAGTCCAAATATAAAAAGACTATAATAGTACATCAGTTTCAAGGTCACTTTCAAAGCATAGGACGATCTTACTTGCTTGTTTTCTTCACCATTTCTCTATCTAAATCTGCAAACTACAGATGAATTTCCATGAACAATATTGAATAATGATGAATATGGTAAGGTAATATTTGATTTTATTTTCATGAACAAAGTGGTTTTGATTTTGATGGAAGGAAATTATGTGGATTAAAATTGTTTCCATTTTCTGTGGGGAAAAAGTCAACTGGTTCATCTCCCTATAAAGACTGGCCATGCATTCCTAACTCCCAATTGTTTGATTTGTTTCAAAAATATAAATTCCTTTGTTCTTCCTCTTTCAATGGATATCCAAACGGAGCAGCAACCCTTTTCACAAAGACCCATAATTCTTCTTGCTTTCCCCATTAACAGAACACTCTGTTTTGCTCTGTCTTTTCTTCTCCTCTCTGTTTCTGCTCTTTTCATCTTCAACTCCTCCGCCACTCCTTTCAATCACCAGTATTATGATCTCTTACGTTTGCATCAGTTCTTGTTGAAAATCTTTCCCGGAAACGACCCGAGTTTGTCGTTGTCGTCGTTGTCATCGTCGTCTCCGTTGCCGAGAGCTTGTGATTACTCCAATGGGAAATGGGTTTGGGATGAAAGTTATCCATTTCACTCCTATACTGAGAATTGCCCCTTTGTTGATCCAGGATTCCGGTGTAGTCAGAATGGCCGGAAAGATGAAGGTTACCGGAAGTGGCGGTGGCAGCCGGATGGCTGTGATATTCCCAGGTATGAACATGGCTACTTGTCTTGAAATTATTTGGGAGCTTGGGTTTTCAATTTTAGACTTTTAGTATAATCCTGGTTTGGAAAATATGAAATTTGATGTTGAGGAACCAAAAAGGGTAATCTTGTTGGATCTTCCCAAAGAATTGGATGAACATATGGAAAATCTAGATTTTATTTCATCTTGAAAAAAAATTCCAAAACGATTTCATTCTAAGCTCGAAATGGAAAGTTAGGAAAGAACAATATTTGCTGGCAATGAACTTTGGCTGTTATAAATGGTATCAGAGTCGGACACCGAGCGGTGTGCTAATAAGGATAAATAGTATCAGAGTCGAACACCGAGCGGTGTACTAATAAGGATAAATAGTATCAGAGTCGGACACCGAGTGGTGTGCTAATAAGAATAAATAGTATCAGAGTCGGATACCGAGCGGTGTGCTAATGAGGATAAATAGTATCCGAGTCGGACACCGAGCGGTGTGCTAATGAGGATAAATAGTATCCGAGTCGGACACCGAGCGGTGTGCTAATGAGGATGAGGATAAATAGTATAAAAGTCACATAGAACAGTATACTAATGAGGATAAAAAGTATAAAGTCAGACACTCGGTGTGCCAATAAAGACCTTGAAGAGAAAATCCAAAAGACAATTTTTCTACTCCGATTAAGATTCAAATCGAAATTTTGTTTAAAAAATAGTTTAAGAACACTTACAAGTGCACCACTAAGTTTTAAACCATTACATCCTTAATAGCCCATCTGGATTAGCATTATTATTATTATTTTAGCATAACTGTGAAGGTTGAATTTGGCTTATAAATAATGTCAATTATTGAACATTGCTCAAACAAACCATCTTAATCTACAATATATTTACAATCTAGATGTTGACTATCATTTTAATAAAAAAATTGTTAATGCAATAAGTTCATGTAACATCATGTCCACTACCTGTATCTGATATGGTTGACTATCGTGATTTGAACTCAAATTCATAACCGTTTTCTTGTTCCAACCTTAGATTCAATGCAAGTGAGCTGTTGGAGAGAACTCGAAACGGGAGGATCGTGTTCGTTGGCGATTCCATTGGAAGAAACCAATGGGAGTCACTGCTATGCATGCTAACACCTGCAGTTTCAAACCTTTCAACGATATATGAAGAAAATGGGAAGCCAATAAACAAGCACAAGGGGTTTCTCAAAATGCGATTCCAAGAATACAATCTTACAGTTGAATACTACAGAGTTCCTTTTCTGGTGATCATCGGTCGACCTCCTCCGAACTCATCCAGTGAAGTTAACGCCGCCATTCGAGTCGATGAGATGCATTGGTTTTCCCAGAAGTGGGTTGGTGCAGATATCTTAATTTTCAATGATGGCCATTGGTGGAATGAGTTCAAGACTGTTAAAATGTATGGCTTCAATCTTCTCAACCTACTTTGGACCCAAATTTCAAAAATAAAAAGCTAAATTAGAAAAAATACTCTAGTGTTCGTAAAGGTTTCAAAACTACACTTGGAAGAAAATTTTATTAGGATGTTGAACAGAAGATCGATGTGGCTGAATGTCTTTCTTCTCGACTTAATCAAGACAGGATCTAAGAAACTACTATGTCGCTCCAAGTCAACGCCACATCGACTTTTTGTTGAACATTTTAATAAGTTGTTACTTCACAAGAGTATTTTTCTAAGTTAGTCTTGACTAAGACAACATTTCTAGGAAAAAAAGGAAGAAATAGAATCATTTCAGTGAGTAATACAAGTGTCAAGACCATATCAATTTGATATTAGAGGTTTCTAATCTAGAAGTAAACATTTGATCATATTACTGCTTTTGCGATCAATCAAGAACACATAGACCTTCATTTCTATCCATAAATGGGAAAAATAACTATAGAAGACATCCATTTTTGTTTCAGGGGTTACTATTTCCAAGAAGGTGGGAAATTAAACATGAGTATGGATGTAATGGAAGCATTTCGGAGGTCACTGCAAACATGGAAGCGATGGGTAGAAGAAAACTTGGATCTAAACAGAACTCATGTTTTCTTTCGCAGCTATTCTCCTGTTCATTACAGGTAAATTATACTGTCATGAAATCTGTTGTTTATCAGAAATTAACAATGGTTAGTGGCTTTGTGAAACAAGCTCTTGACATAAACTTGCAGGGGTGGGACATGGAGTGAAGGGGGTCACTGTGACACTGATAAGGAGCCAGAAAGAGACTACACAAAGCTGCAAGATGAACCAGAAAACAATATTTTCATTTCAGATGTAATCAAACAAATGAATTATGTAACACATAAAGTTCAGTTCTTGAATATTACATATTTGACAGAATTCAGGAATGATGGCCACCCTTCAAAGAATCGTGAGAACGGCACATCTGATGAAGCTCCACAAGATTGTAGTCACTGGTGTCTGCCTGGAATACCAGATACGTGGAATGAACTTTTTTATGCTAATCTATTGTCAAAAGGATTCAGAAAGTAATGCTGTACGTCCAAAGAAAAATAACTGATCTCATGTTTAGAACTCAGCTTCTTCCTCACATCTTTTTTACAATTTCAATTGATCATTGAAATTTACAAAAGGGATGCAATATCCAGACATTCCAATATTAATAACGAGGGAGGCATAACTATAGGAAGTAAAAATATTAGACAGTTTACACTAGGATATACCTTGGTAAACAACATTGTTGAAGAGTTTTGTATAAATTTGTGTCTCTTCTGTGAATATTCTTTGATTTCTTTCTTTCCACAGGTTCCAAAAGAAAGCCATGACGAGGTTTTTCCATTGTAGGAATTTTGCATTCTTGAAGGGTGGTACATTAAGGCCATATCCAATAGATCCTTTACCTCCCAAGAAAATATGAGATGCCATTCGAATATATTGAGAATCGTTGTCCAGAATTTTTGAGTGCATATGTATTGCATAAATAAGTGGCTTTGTGATTCGTTTCCTTTCTCGCATAATGGACACCAATTTGGAAACAGGGCCATGTAGGACAATCTGAAGATTTTCACTTGTGATAATGGTTTTTCGTGATATTTCCCAAAGGAAGAACTTCGTCTTTTTAGGGTGATATCCTTTCCAAATTATCTTTGTTAGTGTGGGATTTATTGCTTCTATTTTTTCCCCTATATCCATTAAAAGGATTTTATAGAGAAGACCCCGTCAGCGTGGGGAGAAAAGTTAATGAGTCTGCTTCATTTGACAATACCACTAGGGCAAGGTCAAGACTTAATTTTGCCTATTCTGATGCTTTATTATCCTTTAGGTTCCTACCTAGCTTCAGGTCCTAGAATTTGTTGACAACATTTCACGTTTCTTTGATCGTGCCTTTTTTGCTATGAGGGAATCTATATAAAAGTAGATACTGCAAGACTAGTGTGGCATCTTCAATCCATGGGCCGGTTTAGAAAGATGTGTTTCCTTCCATCACCCACCCTATGGCGAATTCGGTTGGTCACGAGGTTTTGATGTTTCTTTATTTACTTCCATTGGCCCCTTTGCAGAAGATGGAGGAGTGGATTTTTGCATGATGTAAGAGTATATTTTAACCTTTTGTATCTAAAAGAACTTTAAAAGGTTTCCCTACCTCGTGTGCTATTTAAGTTGGACAATAGTTTTTTTTTTTTTTCTCCCTGAAAACAGATGTAGTTCTCTTCTTACGCATAATTTCCAAAAAAATGTGAGCTTCCGTCAATGATCTTAGGAATTCTGAGCTTCAATCTTTAGAGGAAGCAATATTCTTACTAAGCTTTACTTTCTTTGATAATCGCTACACCCAAGTGGCCTTGCTATTTCTTTAACTTAAAAAATGATGGCCCACACCTTGTTTGATGGAATATTATAAACCTTACCGCAGAAAAGGGAGGACTCAGTCTTTTCTCGATACAAAAAAAGAACAAAACTCTGGCCGCAAACGTTTTATCCACTCCTTCCCCCCCAGCCTCTCTCTGACCTCTTCTAATCTGGCCCATTTCCTCAATTTGGAATATAATTCCTCTTTCTGCTAAAGGCAAAAAGAATTTTCCAGCAAGTTTTATCGAGGAACCAAGAGGAAGCAAGATTTTACATTAAGCTCCTGCTCATTCTTTTAAAGAAAACCGGTCACTCAAATTCATCCTCTCCTATATATATTGGTAAGAAACCGAGTTTTCATCGAGAGAAACGAAAAAATATGTTTGGAAAATAAGCTCCAAAAACATAGGAGTTCAACTTTAACTACAAACAAGGACTCAAATCCAAAAGAACAAGACCAAGACCATAATTATAAAACGACCTAGTGACCAACGCTCACAAAAAAGCATTAAACCTATCCACCTCCCAAACCTACTCACCCGACTTCTCGAAATGGAAATCAGTGAAAGAGGGAAGAAATGTATATTACTCCACCAATCTTCTCCGTGTAAAATGTTTATCAACCTCAATATGTTTTGTCCTATCACGAAGGATTCGACGGTGAGAAATGGAAATCAGTGCCTTGTTGTTACAATAAAAACACATGGGCACCTTCTAAGAGAATTTCAATTCTTCCAATGGTTTCCTTATCCATATACCTTCTCAAATACCACAGGCAAATGTCCTAAACTTAGCTTCAGCACTACTTCTAGCCAATACACCTAGCTTTTTCTTCAACAAAGGAACAGTAACAAGACGTAAATCTTCTATCTATGGTTTTGCTTGCCCGATCAACATCAGTATAAACCTCAACATGCACATGGTCATGTTTCATAAACAGTATATCATTTCTTAAAGGCCTTTCAAGTATCTTAAAATTTTATACACAGCTTCAACGTGAGTCGATTTTGGGGCATGCATAAACAAACCTACCATTCTAATAACAAAAGTAATGTCAAGATGTGTGCGAGACAAGTAAATTTCCAACGAACGTCAAGTTTCCACTTACGCGTACTCAATTAGCCCAACAGTCAAACACAGCAACGCGAAAAAATCTAGAACGATAACCATGGCGCAAACCCTAATCTAGATAAATTACAAATCCAAAAGATTTAGAAATATAAGAACACACACACGCACGCACGCACGCACAAAGGAATCAAACAATCATATCATCATAGTACCTTGACGGAAGGAAGCTAGTTCCCTGAAATTCAATTGGCATATACAACGAATGAAACACAGCTCAAGATGTTGCAGTTAAGCTCCTCCAGAAACATAGAAATGGAAAATCAGAAGTATAGGAGGAAGAGAACTGTGCGGTGAAATGGAATGGAAAGGAATGAGGCTTGTGTTTAGGAAGAAATGGTGTTCATCTTCTGCACAGTAATATTGAACCAACCAAGCCTTTTCCGTTATCCACAGCCACATTGGCTCACCGGCGCGCCAAGCCACCCAACGCCAGCAGATTAGTGAAATTACCATTTTAGTAAAGAAAAATAAAAATTTAATAACTTAAAACTTTATTAAAAATTGAATATTCTTCCAATAAATTAACACATTTTTAAACGCCATCGATGTTCTAAGACCTTACTGAAAATATATGTATATTTTTTATTAACATGTACAATTTATTTAATTATTTATTCAATTACTCTCTTAAATCAATTTTATCTCCAACTTTTATTAGTTTATGTAAAAATAAATATTATTATTATTATTGCCAAATTAATTTGTCCAAAATCCAAAATCTATTTCTCCAACCTTGACTTGCCATTGGTGGCTTTAGATATTTATCCAAGTAAATATTTACCCCTCATCTATGATTTTGCTAATGAGCGGTGAAAAATTTGTATTATTTTTACTTAATTCCCATAGGGGTCTATCAGTGCAAAACACTGTGATTGACGAGTAGATAGATGCACCTCTCGTCCATTGAAAAATAACAAGTCCATAAACGTCTTTACTTGAGATTCTCTTAATAAAGCACACTCATTCCAATGGTGTACCTTTTGCATTATAAGTCAGTGAGAAAATGAGAACGACTTAAAGCTATTAGGTGTAGGCACTTTCCAGAAGTGAAATCCTCAAGTTCTTCTTATTTAACCTGAAACCGATCGATCCAGCCATAAGAAGGTTAAAGAGAGCTCTAACAGGCCATGGAGGACCGAACCCATGTATGTAGCAAAATACGGAGATGACTTGTGGCTAGGGATGAAAGGCCAACCAGGGTCGGAATTAAAAGTTTTAAAACCAAAATTTAAAGAATAAATATGAAAGCTTTTTTTAAGTAAAACCAAAAACAAATAACTTGAAATTATAATTTTACAATCCAAGGCAAGCAAATGCCCAAAACAGAGTGAAAACCTGGAAACAAGGAAGCAGAAGTTCGTAAGGCTGAACCAAATTTAGAAGGGAGTGGTTAAAAAGTACCAAACTGAAAGAGCTTTGATAGCAATGCCTCAATCAAATCAAATAAAAAGAGCTTAAAGAACATGGAAACTCTTTATAATTTTACACTGAACAGACGACTCTACACTGGAATCACTAATTTTAGGCATAATTCAAAGTGAGTTATATACACGTCTAATTCACACATATCTATCATGCCCAAACAAACCCACCTCTCTGCCCTTTTGAAGATATACTCAAGAATGATGCATCTTCAGCAACGCTTGGTAAAACTTATCGATGAATTGATCGTCCTAACACAAGAATAATTCCACAGGTCAGCCACTGCCTCAGAATTCAAAAACTAATATAATTTGTAATTGAACTGAATAAGAAAACAGAGTCAAATGCAAGAAGTGAAGCCCAGAGAAGCCATGATCAATGAGAACATAATCAGTTTCAATTTGCAATGCAATTGTAGTTATTTATGATAGGGCTATTGCTGAGGGTATGTGTCAGATCCCATATCGGTTGGGGAAGAGAACAAAGCATTCTTTATAAGGGTGTGGAAACCTCTGCCTAGCAGACGTGTTTTAAAAACCTTGAGGGGAAGCTTGAAAGGGAAAGCTCAAAGAGAACAATATCTGCTAGTGGTGAGCTTGAGCCGTTACAGTATCATTAGTGAGTGAGTTGGTCAAAATTGACCCGAGTTGCAAGGAGGAATTGTTACGAGGCAATAGACATGAATAGGGGAAGGAGGAGACAGAGAAGGATAGTTGATAATTTTATTGTGGATGAGCTTGGCTTGGTGGGAGGCTCGTAGACTCTTTCTACCTGAATTTCCATATTCTTTTAAGTTAGTCAATATGCTTAAATGGTCTGGAACTCTGGCCCTAGCATAGGTAGCTTACCAATAAACCATACAAGAGCATAACTTTCTAAAGCTGAACCGAAGCTACCGGTCATAATATTGCAAGAAAAAGTGAGAAAGATACCTGAACAAGCATCAGAAGTGCATCGCGAACTTTGTCCCGGCTAATAAGAGGCGCATCATTGAGAGCAGGAGCAGAACTTGGTGTAAGTGAAGGCGGTGGATTCGGTGGTGGAAATGGCTGGAGCATTGGGGTACCATATGGGCTTTGTATATTAAGTGGAGGATGAAGTGTAGGCATTGTCATGGGTGAGGGCAAAGAGGGCCTCATTGGTGCAGAAGAAAAGGATGGAGGAGGGAAGAAAGAAGAGGGCTTCACAAGATTAGTGACCTGATTAGCGCTATTGTTTGGGTCAGGTGGTCCGTAAGGAGGGGTTAGAGAAGTCGAAGCTGCAATGGGAAAAGATGGCTGTGGAGTCAGTGCAGGAGCTGATACAATATTAGGAGCAAGCAAAGATGGAGGGTTTATAGCAGAAGCATGATATGGCTGCCTCGAATCCGGTATATTTGGAGCATTGCTTCCAATATTCATAGCCGCCTGCAGAAATACCATCAAGGTCACCAGAATGGCATTGAACATAAAATAAACCACAATGAGCAGAAAGGAAAGCTCAGTAGAATGAAACGGCATATATACATAAATGCTCGATTTTGTAGATATCATACCAACGAAGATGTCATTGGTTCGTAAGAAAATGGGAATCTTCCGAACATAGTTCTTCAGCACAAGGCAAAAAAGGATTCCATTTCCATAAATGTTGTTATACATACATTTTTTGCCCAGTTTTTCTTGGTTGGGGGAAGATGTACGGAATGAGAAATACAATTTTTACTGAGCGATGGAAGAAAGAACAAGAAAGGCACTAAGGGAGACATAAATATTTAACAAGAAGTTTAAAAGTAAAACAAGACAATAGGATTACAAATATTAAGCTTATCCATGTATTTTAATTATATATGAGCTGATATATTTTTAAATCTGGCAGATGAAAATCATCTCTCATGAGCAAACTTATTTGTCACATTCCCAACCATTTTGCCCTGAGGTTCAGTTATTGAAGCGACAGCAGACCGACGCCAAATAATAGGAAAGTTTTGTTTCATGGTCGGAAGATTTTCATTAACTAAGAATGAGTGTTAGTTTCGGCTTCACAAAATGTTCCCTTTCTACAATTCTAACAAACAAGGTTGGATAAGAAAATGCTTACAGTAGCCCAAGTACCATAATATGAAGATAAAATATTGAGCTCATGAAAATGAAGCTATAAGCATTCCCACATAAAATGTAACTAAAAGAATAAAAGGAAGGGACAAAGAGCACTAACACTAAAGAAGTTCACAAAGGAAGGATCTTCGTGGGCATCGGTGGCAGTAGAGGGTGGTGCTGAGGGCTCCAGCGGACCTTCAATAATTGACATAGTTGGCACTGCCTCGAGCTCCTCGAAATCACTGGGTAGAAATATAAATGAAAAGACAGTTATAGAAAAGTAGATAATTTGTTTAATTATTTAGCTGTATAGGATCATTTTGCATTGGACTCTCTTTCTTTTTTTATCACCCTCTTGCATTCTTTCATTTATCTTAACGAAGAATTGGTTTTTAACTTCGAAAAATAACGCTTCTCAATAATACAAACAAATAGGCAGGCAAGATACAGTAACTCATATAACATGGTATGGCCTTCAGTTAGGCAAGATACAGTAACTCATATAACAAGTATAGATATCAATATTCCCAAAAGGAAATTACTATGCAAGCATAGAAACTAAAATGTTTCAAGGCCATACAAAATTTGCTTGAAATTATTACAATAACAATATATTTACCCCTTGCTCGACGAAACTTTGGACTTTAAAGGAACCTTCGAGAATGCATTAAGTATCCTGCAAAATAAACGGCACGAGTATGCCTCATGATATGTAAGAAACCCATGAAATATCTATGAGAAATTTCTTGACAGTACAATGAGGGGTATAATGTTTTAATAAGAGAAAATTCATACAAAAAGGTGAAGAAGGGACTTCGTGCCCAAGCCGAACATGAAAAGTGTGGGTTGGAACTATGAGGGAAAAAAGGCCTTACTTTGGTATAGGGAAAAAAAAGTATGCAAGGAAACCACAAAACGCCTCGTTTTTTCTTTTTTTCCCCCCAAACAGAGAACAATATTATTATAGGGAGACCACTGCATTTGGCCATGTAGTCCGGGACCCTTCAACGAAACGATAATAAATCCCAATATCAATTAAATAAACAGCCTCATACATATTTGCAAGAACCCCATAGCTTATAAGGTAATGCTCTAATACGCACATTGACAAAAAGCGAAAAATTTCCCTCTGGACACAGATTTATAGAGGCTTAAATACAAAAGATAAATTGCTAAAGGAAAACCCTTCCGTACTACCTCATCCCAAATTTGTGTGAACTGCAAGAAAAATCAAGAAACAGTTCACCACTTTTTCATTAATAGCAACCTAGCTAGAGGAAGTGCAGATATGGGGACTTCTGTAATCTGTTTGGATACTGTACAATTACCGTACACGACCTTTAGTTGGAGTGCTTCAATCAAAACTTCATGTAACTTGTAACAGTTCAAACCCACCGCTAGCAAATATTGTCTACTTTGGCCCGTTACGTATCGCCGTCAGCCTCACGGTTTTAAAAACGCATCTATTAGGGAGAGGTTTTCATACCATTATAAGGTATGCTCTGTTCCCCTCTCCAACCGATGTGGGTCTCACATAACTACACCACCCACTTAATTAACATTTTATAGAAAGTTTCATTTCCTTTACAAGATAAAGATCAATAAAATGGTGTAATTGATAAAATTTTCAAAAAACCCAGATTTCATAAGCTAGTTATATGACGACAACAATAATTTGACTAACAAGATATCAATGAACAAAGGGGTATTATACCTACTAAAGAGGTTCGCAACATCCTCGCATTCCCGTGGGTTGTAAAACCAAATGCCATTAACTTCTTGAGCAGCATTCCGGTACAATAAATAAGGAGCTTGCACTTCATACTCGAAATCTCCAAGTAGATTCTCCACTAGATTATCTGGTTAAAATAAATAGACAGATTTAAAGCTAAGTTTCGAGCATACATAGTTCATTTCAATCTCATCAATATCAGTCACATGTAACTTCACCAAGATAGAAATTCAAATCTTGTTGAGAACAAAATGGACAATGTAATTTACAACATCCAAGATGCCAATTTCACTTATTAGATAGCCGATTAAAGCTTCAAATTGTGTGTTAGTACAAATACAACCAACAATTTTCACTACTTCGAAAAGATAGCAAATTGCAAGCTATAAACTGAAGATTCGATTTGACCATTCGAATTTCCCGTGCTAATAAATTTGTTGGTCTTAACACATACTGTAAGTTGTTTGTAGCCAGCTCAACCATTATGATATCATTTGGAATTAATAGCACGATGTAACAATAGCTCTAAAGGATAATGACCATATAGATTGCGTCGATTACTGACCTGTGTTGCGTCGATTCATCACAATGAATTGGAACCGAGGTTGAGCATTTCTTCAAACAAGAAGACTCGTATATGAACATCAGGAAATTCAAAAAAAAAAAAACTCTAAGGCCAAAAACTACAAAACAAACCTTTGCCTAGAAATCTTTTATTAAAAAAAAACAAACAAAAAAGTAATGAAAAAACCTCTTCACTACGAAAAGAGATCCTTCAACGTCCTTCCGACTCTGCAACCATACAAAAACGAGATTAAGAAAGCAACCAGATATACCACCTTCCATTAGCTTGGGAGGAATTACAGAATAGGAAATTGTAAAAACTATTCCGTGGAATGAATTTACTAAAATTTCCTTGCTAATCATGCCAATAATGCCGACTCGATTCGATTTACCCAATAGATCGAAAAGAAACAAGAAACATAAGATCTTCAATTCAAATTCAACCTCGCTATGAACAAAACCCGAACAACAATGAAATAGCAGGTTGTACGACTAACCCATTGATTGGTCTCGATATTAAACTCGTAGAACGTCACATGGGCTGCGGTGATTAAAATTTCCTCAATGAAAGGATCTATTCTCTGCAACACAGTTAGATTAAGCATTTTGGTGCTCTGCTGGTCAAGATTCGGCATCAATTTTCCGGATTGAGTCATCTTCGATCGACGGAGGACTTCGTTATCTAAAACCCTTGGATTCCTTCGCTCCTGAATCTCAGCCCTTCCGTTCTTTTCCCGGGAAAGTGACAGCGGCTAAAGAGAGACCAAATCAGCTTTGCGGGCAACGAAAATGGACACTAATCTGATGAAGGTGGAAAGTGGGCAGCTGAATTATAGATCGTGAATTCCTTCAACTTGCAGTTCTCTTCTCTGCGTAAAATTAATACATTACTTTTGTTCTTCAATCTTGATCTCAATTTTTCATTCCATAAGATTTTGGACTTTGCTTAATTTTTGTCCAAATTAGGTCTTTCTTTCTCCCTCTCCCCCCCTTTTACCTTCTCTTTCTTTTAATAATTTAAAAAAAAAAAAAAAAAAAAAAAAAAAAAAAAATATTTGGAAAACAAANCCTAATATTACATATTTCAAAGGAAATTTATTAATTCCGTTTAAAATTTTATTCCGCTTCTTAATCACTCTCGACCTCGGCATCGACCTAGGTTTAGATCGAGCTTCTCGTTGACTTAGGTTATGGTTCTTGGTTACGAGGATATGTTTTTTTTTTTTTTTTTTTTTTTTTT